>NC_046980.1:4758160-4893160 GCF_009769545.1 Cyclopterus lumpus | reverse complement strand
GACGGAACACATTTACAAGCTGAACGTGCCAAAACATAGTAAACACTCCTCTGCACACGGCTGTCCCCAAAGCAGAATATTCACGAAATGTTGTGTTTTTTAACGTGTTCTCTACAACGGAATGTTTTCACCTCACAACAACCATTAATGTGTGTGTGTGTGTGTGTGTGTGTGTGTTCCAGGTTGTTTGAAGAAGCAGCTACCAAGCTGAACCTGGTTGGTCTGGTCGGCTTCTTGCAGCAGCTCAGAAAAGCGTCTCAGTCCCAGCTGTTCGACTCCGTTACTGAGACTGGAGACTATTCACTGGCAATGCCAGGTACACACACACACACACACACACACACACACACACACACCTTGTTGCTTCGGTGAATACACACATTCCCTAACTCATACCTATATCCTTCGTCAGTGACCTTGCAATGAATAAGAGGGAAGAAGGGCCACATTTACTTTCCATTCTTCCTCCTCCCTCATTGGATAACTGAGGACATGACCACACATTTAGGAAATGAACACTGGTGTTGATGAGGCCCACGATCGGAGCCGTCATGCCTCCTCTGTGTGTGCGTCTCTTGCAGGAGAGGCCAAGTCGACCCTGGACCGACGCAGCGCTCTCCATCTCTTCCGTCTGGGCGAGGGCATGCTGAGGATCGTCAGGAACAGGAACCGACCTCTGCTCCACATGATGAGGGCCTGGAGCGTCGTGGCACCGCATCTGGTGGAGGTAGAGAACATTACAGGAGAGGTTATTAGTTGGCCTTTTTAAAAAAAATAAATAAAATGGATCCGAAAAGCTGAGAGTGTCTCCTTCTCCTTCCTCCCCGAGGCTTCGTGTCACAAAGAGCGCCACGTATCCCAGAAGGCCGTTTCCTTCATCCACGACGTCCTGACGGAGGTGCTGACGAGCTGGGCGGAGCTTCCGCAATTCCACTTCAACGAGGCGCTGTTCAGGCCCTTCGAGCACATCATGCAGCTGGAGCTGTGCGACGAGGACGTCCAGGACCAGGTAGAGTCGACGCGAGTCCTAAACACACGCGTGTAGCATCTTTTTAAAAAAAAATGTTTAAATTTTTGCCCTCACGTTGGTCTCCCTGCAGGTGATAACCTCGATAGGCGAGCTGGTGGAGATGTGCTCCCCTCAGATCCTGTCGGGGTGGAGGCCTCTGTTCAGCGCTCTGAGGACCGTCCACAGCAGCAAGACGGACACGAAGGACTACCTGCTGGGGGAATACTCCATGGGTACGGTCTGACAGGCATTTATTAAAGTAATACTACAAATGTTTCACTGCAGTGGGGAAAAAAAAGGAAAAGATCTGCTCCTTTTCATCATTTTAAAAAAAAAAGAAGAGAAAATCAATGTATTCTTCATATTTCTTCCATTGCTTCCTTCCTCCTCCCGTCCTCTCTTTTTTAACTCCTTTCCTCTTTCTCCCCCTCATCTCCTCCTCCCTTGTGTCCTCTCCTCTAGGGAAGTCCCAGGCGCCTGTGTTTGACGTCTTTGAGGCGTTCATCAACACCGACAACATCCAGGTTTTCGCCAACGCCGCCACCGACTACATCATGTGCCTCATGAAGTTCGTCAAAGGCTTAGGTTTGTCTCACTTGTGCGCGCTTTTTTCTTTTTCAGTGCGTTTTTATTTTTGTTACACATCTTTTTATGGGATGTTTGTCATTCTTCTGGATGTAAGACGCTCACGACGCACGACCTAAATACGTACATGGCCCGGAGGGGAAGTTTCCTAATTTTCTTCTTCCGCAATTCTCTCAGGTTTCTGATTTAATTTCAGACGATATTTTAGCAATTTAACATTTGACAGACCAAATAATGTGGCAAATAAACACCGATTACATAGAAAATGTGTATTTTTGTCGACAATTAATCAGTATCAATTTGTTATATATTATAATAATACTTTTAGCTTTTACAATTCTGCCTGTTTTTCATCATATACAAAAGTCACCTTGCACAGTAACAATTGTGTTGTACCAAGTCATTATTGTGTGTGTGTGTGTGTGTGTGTGTGTGCAGGAGAAGTGGACTACAGGGAGATTGGAGACTGTGTCCATCCGTCGGGTTTCAGCTCCACTGACCTCTGCCTGCCCGCTCTGGACTACCTTCGCAAGTGTTCTCAGGTATGACGTCTTTATTGCGTTATGAGCTAATTAGTGTAGCAAATGTAAGAAAAAAAAGAATTTCAAAGTAAAAGTTCCTGATCCCTTTTTTTTTAATGTTCCATTAATAAATGACATTGAAAACACTTTTTCTTCTCAAGACTGTCCAGCTAAGGGCCAAAATATGACATTAAATAATCTACAGTGCCGTCGAGATTATTAGTCCAAATATTGGTTGGGTAACAGGGCAGAGAGCAGGTTATCGATCATGTGACATAGTGAAGCGTTTTGATTGACAGCTGCTGGCAAAGATCTACAAGATGCAGAACAAGCCGGTGTTCTTGGGGGCGCGGCTCGCCAGCCTGCCGATGAGGACGATGAGGACGCAGGAATGCTCGATCAGCACCGAGGACGGGATGGACTGCGTCCTGCAGGAGTTTGACGACGACACGGGTAACACGCTCCCCTCTTTTCCTTTTTCGTTGTTCCCTTTTCTATCTCTTTTTATTTATTTATTTTTTGTGCTACTTTTTCCATCCTCTAACACGCTCTCCGCAGGTCTGATCCAGGTGTGGATTTTGTTACTGGAGCAGCTCACGGCGGCGGTGTCAAACTGTCCGCGCCAACACCAACCGCCAACCCTGGAGCTGCTCTTCACGCTGCTCAGGGAGGTCATCAATGTGCCAGGTAACACACAGACGTGTGTGTGTGTGTGTGTGTGTGTGTGTAAATATAAATAATGTCCCACTTTTTTTAGGACAATTAAAAAGGACAGTGATCCTTAACATAAAAACAAGTTGTTGTTTTTTACAGCCAAACAGTGTAAAATGAGTCACATGACCTCAATCCAAATGATCTTGCGCCTCACACGCTGAAGACCAGACTGATGCAAAAAAAAAACAAAAAAAAACATAACAAGCATCTTCCGTAATTTGCTTTGCGAATAAACGGCCACTGTCCCCATCAGAAAAAGCTACTTACCCGTACGGTGCTGACGGTGTGTCCTCCCTTCCAGGTCCGGGCTTCGCCATCTTCTCCGTCATCCAGCTGCTGCTTCCTGTCATGGCGCTGTGGCTCCAGCGTAGCCACGGCGACCACTCCTACTGGGACGTGGCCGCCGCAAACTTCAAACACGCCATCGGCCTGTGCTGCGAGCTGGTGGTGGAGCACGTCAACAGCTTCATACACTCGGGTGAGACGCAGCTGGGGGGGGGGGGGGGGGGGGGGGGGAGGGGGGGGCTGACGCTTGAAGATTCAGTGTTTGTAGATTTTATTGATGGAGGATCAAGTAAAAGAGCCCGAAAAATGTTGGAGCTCAGTGTCTTTGAAATACTAAACCCACGTAAACCGTTTGTCGACTGTCTTTTTGAGACGAAATGTATTGTTTCCAAAGGTCACCCTTCCTCTTTAAAGGTCAAGAGCTCCATGACGCTCGAATATTGTGTGTCCTGCAACGACTGTCGTCATTTGTCCCTTTTTTTTAGTGGTGAGATGTTGTAAACTGGAGGTCCTCCATCACGGACCTGATGTACAAAGTGTGTGCGTGCGCCCGCAGTGAAGCGGAGCGTGATTGATGACCTGTTATTCCACTGCCCTCCTCTTTAGTCCAATTAAACTGCGGCCACTCCATCTCGAATCCCATGTGCTAATGGATTGCGGTGTGTGTGTGTGTGTGTGTGTGTGTGTGTGTTATTGCAGATGTCGGTTACGAGTCTCTGATCAACCTGATGTTGAAGGATCTGTTCAAGCTGCTCGTGGCTTGTGTGTCTGAGCCCGCAGAGACCATCTCCAGAGTCGGCTGCTCCTGCATCAGGTGACGACTCTTAACTCCCTCGTTACACAACCACACCTCCTCTCTCTCTCTCTCTCGCTCTCTCTCGTCTAAGTACATCATCTGGCTGGTTGCATCATAACAAAATATATTGTTATATACAATTGCTGTTGGAATATTGCCTATAGAAACTGGAATTAGACGATAAACCCCCGAACCGTTCAGGCCCAGGTGATGTTGGTGTGATAGTCTAGATTTGTATTGTTGTCGGCTGCTCCTATGAAAGGAAATTAAATATTTTTTCCTCTCTCTAATGTAACCACTGCTGTGTCTCTTGTCTCTCTCTCTCTCTCTCTCTCTCTCTCTCTTCAGGTATATTTTGGTCACAGTGGGTCCAGTGTTCACAGAAGAAATGTGGAGGTTGGCCTGCTGTGCTCTGCAGGACGCTTTCTCTGCTACATTAGAGCCCGTCAAGGTGAACACACACACACACACACACACACACACACACACACACACACACTGGGATGCTGTCAACATGCTGACACTGCAGGATAATCTCACTCACACCCGCTTGTTTCCTTTTTCAAGTAGTATGAAGTACATTTATTTATTTATTTTTTTTAGACGTAAGCATAATAAACCTAAATCTTTTTAAAGCAGTTTAAAATTGGCAGAATTATCTGTCCGATAATTTATTGATTATCTGATGAAGGAATAAGTTTATGTTTATATACAACATATACATTATATACCAGAATGTATTCATTCCTGTTAAAGTTTTGACCAATTTTGTTGCTGCATTAAAAGAAAAAAAGGTTTACACCTGAAATGTAGTTGCTTTTGATTTTAAAGATGTTGAAGACACCTGCCCAGGTGTCAGGAGTCAAGAACTCGGATCGGTGTATTCATTTGTATTAATTTGTATTAATTTGTATTAATTTGTGTTCATTTGTGTTCATTTGCTTATGATGGAACTACCTGCTGAGGTTTAGTACCGTGGGAGATTTTACAGCCTGGGATCCGACCCCTGCTGTTCCATTTCAGCTACACAGGGGACAGCTCTTAACCTTGTGTGTGTGTGTGTGTGTGTGTGTGTGTGTGTGTGTGTGTGTGTGTGTGTGTGTGTGTGTGTGATCAGGAGAGGTGACACTTTGCCAGGCATTTTGTTGGTGGATGTTGTGTTGTGTTCCTGCAGCTGACCGACTGCAGCTAAGCAGCTTTACAGCTTAGAGTGTGTGTGTGTGTGTGTGTTCAGAGAGATGATGATGATGATGATGATGATGATGATGATGATGATGATCTCACCGCCAGTGACAGATTTTCTTTGCTTGTTTCCAGAAGATCCTTTTTTTTTTTTTTTTTTTTAGGACAATAACCGACTAAATAAGTTGCGTTTATTTTCTGGGCTCAGTTCTTAATTTCCTTCGTGACGCATTAAGACAAACAAAGATGATTTTTTTTAGTTTTTCTTCTTTCTTCTTGTCGTAGCACTTTGTGGAAGAATTCATCTCACAGACGATCAACTGTGTCAAAGGTTATTAATATAAAAAGAACTCCTGTGTTTATTATCTCCACAATGCATCTGGAGTCTGTGGGGCTTAAAACTCTCATATAGTTTAATACACAACATCTCATAGCTTAACATGCTCTCGGCCACATTGACAGACATGTGGAACAGTTTGGTTTTATCCGGCACATCATATTTATTCAGCTCTGATGGCCGTTTACATAACAGCTCCTGTCATCGAGTGGCACGTTAGATGCGGTTACATAATGAGCTGTAACTTTGAGTCGTGTGTGTGGCAGTTTTACTTCTTTTACACGAGTGTATAACATGCCTTAAATTAAATATGAGATTCAAGGTTGTTACATTTCTTACTGCTTTTTGATGATGTTCTTGATTCCTGGTGGGTTTCTGAACCTCAGTCATGGGAGCTGTATTACATTAATTTAAATGTTGGCAAAATTCCCCATTAGGAAGAACATAGGACAACTTTTTTTTTTTTTTTTTTTTTTAAATTATCGTATTTTTATAATCCATTTGGAGGTCGCTTTAGGTACTCTAATATTTTAGATGGATATTTATTTATATTTTCATTTTGTCAAATTATTTTTTTCTTAGTGTCCAATCAAACACATCAGTTATTTTGTCTTTCTGCCTCGTCATGCACAATAAAGAGCGAGAGAGAGAGAGAGAGAGAGAGAAAATCATAGTAGGTCAACAAGAAAGGGAGGGACAGGGAGTGACACACACATATTATATATTTTTATATATATATATTTGCAGCCCTTAAACACAGCTTAGTCTTTAACATGTAGCTTATGCTTTCACACACGTCAACACGTGACCTTTGACTGGGTCTATAGAAAAGCTGAATTATTTTTTTTTTCATAAGCACCGCATTTAGGTCACATCAGATTTAATGTAAAGGCTGTATTAAACTGTGTAATACCTCCTGAGATCATCATGGGGGAAATCTAAAAAAAATGATTTCATCTGCCGTTCACTTGCAGTTTTAATGATGAATATAATATACCGGCTTTCACAATTTTACCCCCGAAGCTACATATTGTAAAAGTATTATTGTGTCTTGTGCATAAAGTGCATGATAACTGTGGTTGTTTTGCATCTTGTGTGTGTTTTTTTCTTCTTCTCCATTTGTGTATTCAGGGAGAGTATATCTGATTCAATGAAGACATGCCCTCTGTTGACCTCTAAACATCAGACGGATAGAGGAGCTGCTCGCTAACGTCTCTCTCTCTCTCTCTCTCTCCGTGTCTCCTTGAAGAACCTCCTCGCATGTTTTCATAGCGGCTCGGACAGTTTTTCTGGAGACGCCTGCGAGGTGAAGGTGGCGGCTCCATCCCACTCGCCTGCAGCCGAGGCCGAGTACTGGAGGATCAAAGCCATGGCTCAGCAGGTCAGCAGGACTTACGGTGTGATAACCATCCTTATATTAGCGGGACGGTGAAGAGTCCCCATTTTCTTTTTTTTACCATTAAGCTAAACGGCATTCTTAGTTGTCTCCTTTTTAAGAAAGATGGATTGGCGTGAAATAAATGAGACGGAAAGTTCATGAAATAACCTCCAGGAAGTCAAACGTCCTCCAAGCCAACTCAGTTTTATTCATAAAGTCCGACATAAGCTCGACAGTCCAGACATATTCACTTATGATGTCATACTGTTTCACATTTGGCCGATGAGCTCGTCTCTATCCGCGTCCAGCGTTCGGCTTCCCAGGCGATGTTGTCATAAACCAAGTCATAAAGTTCAGAGACACTCTAGACACGAGGTTATGAATCCACAGATGACACAACGCTGGGTTTAAGGACACCTGAGATTATGTATGGGAATCCTCATCTGACATCATTCATCATCTCTCTCTTGCCGGCCAGCTGGGAGATTTTTTTACATTGCAATAAAACTTTGAAGAGTACAAGTTTGCTCTTTTGTGATTTCATCTTTTTAAAGGGACGCCACAATTTGTACAACATATGACACCTCATAGAAATTACCCTTTTGGCTTTCTATTGGAATGCAACTAACCATTGTTGTTGTTGTTGATTTAATCTGACGATTATTTTCTCGATTCATTGATTAGTTGTTTGGTCCATAAAATGTCTGTTTCTGTCCATAGAGGAGTAAAGAAACAAGGAAATATTCACATTTAAGAAGCTGGAATAAACCAATTTAGATATTTATTTTTTTCCCCCAAAAAAATGTTAGTTCTGTGTTGCATTACGCAACAGAAGTTCTCTCAAAAACGAGTTTTTGGATCTCAAGAAAAGGACACTGGTTTAGTAGAACGAAATAATGAATATTTAACGTAACTAAAAGTTCAATAAGCAAACGCGACCCTCTAACCACAGTCCACCGGCGTCCTCTTTGTGTCCCAGGTCTTTATGTTGGACACCCAGTGCTCCCCGAAGACGCCCAACAACAAGGAGGGCTTCGAGCACGCTCAGTCCTGCGTTCTCATCATCGAGCTGCCGGCCGACCAGCAGTCCAACGGGCGCGCTCAGAAGAGGTGGGCCGCCAACGCACGTTCATACATAATACGATGCACGAAGGATGAACCGTCACACCCAAACTAAAACCGCACATCAAATCTGACTTTCGTGAAACTACTGAAACGTGTATATACGGTCGTTTTATTTTAGTAGGTGCACACACAGGCTAAATCAATGGAGATAAGGCTATACGTTGCATTGAAGAAAAAAAAATTATATTATAAAAAAAACGTTGTAACTCCTCCTTATTGATAGCATGGAGAGAAGACACTTCAGTTCGATTCATTAAATTTATTTTTAAATGAACCTTTTATATTTACTAGGGACAGCATTACTTTTCCACCATTTAAAAAAATATATATATATAAATAATTTTTTTTTAAAAAGGTATCTGCTCTTTTGGACATTTCTTCTGTGGATTTCTGTGTGTTTTTATTTGTTGTCGTCCATCTTCCACAGTTATTTAGAAGACTTCTTTTAATGGAAATATTGGGATGCATTACAGAAGTTTATGATGTTACCTGCCAGTGTCTCTCAGGGATAGTTTTCCGTTCACATAATTATGCACATTTTAAAACAAAAGTAAAATTGAGAAAAGTCCAGATGAATTGAGGTATTTTTGGGCATCGTTTAACAGCTAAACTATCAGAACAACCAAGTCTCATTTATCCAGTAACTCATGCATCTTCTGGAAGAAGTTGAACACAGAAACTGTCTCAAAGTGTTTTAAATTATGGTTGTTGTTTTTTTGCAAAGATTTACATTAGTGGAAAGCAATTCATTCGACTCTGATTATTCTGCACACGTTGTGTGAAAGTTTGTGAACAGATGTTTTAATATAGGTTAAACGCGGCCACCATTTACTTCAGTTAATCTTTTCTACGACCTTTCTCCGTTATTTTGATTTTGCGTGGGCCATCAAGCCAAATTCAAGGTAACAGAGTCTTTGAGATACAAATGGTATTTCAAATTCTAAAATATCTTCTTTTGTTCAAAACTTGGAAGAAACATGTTTGGAAACCGAAATGCAGCTAAAATCTAACCCTCACTTTGCTTGTCTTTCTGCCGTCTTTCTGCTGGTTGCAGGAAAATTGGGTAAGGCTGTTACCTTTTGACATTGTTCTCGTATGAAAGAGATTGTCCTTATTCATTTAAGAACTGATTGGACCGGCTTCCCGGGTTTCTGAATCCTGCAGGATCCCGTTCCGGACCATCGTGGTGAGCCTGTTGTCGCACCAGGTCCTGCTCCAAAACCTCCATGACATCCTGCTGGAGGAGTTCGTCAAGCAGCCTGAAGGAAATGAAAAGGTCACACCTGCGACCTCTGACCCCAGCCGGGCAACCGCAGGCTTCCTGCGCTACATCTCCATGACTAACTTAGCCATAATCCTGGATCTGCTGCTGGACTCTTACAGGTTACTGCGACAAGAAACTCAGACGATATGCAGATGACAGTGTCATATGGATCCGTAATCCCAGAATAATGATGATGATGATGATGTTGATCACCATAACACTCGGCTGACTTGCCTCCCCGATCTCTTCTTCTGCAGGACAGCGCGAGACTTTGACACCCGGCCGGGTCTGAAGTACCTGCTGATGAAGGTGTCGGGTGTCTGTGGAGCGGCTAACCTTTACCGTCAGTCCGCCATGAGCTTCAACCTGTACTTCCAGGCCCTGCTGTGTGCCACACTGAGCCAGGCCGACGGCATGACCGCACAGCAGGTGGGGTCATCAAAACGCTTCACTTGTTTGTTTTTGTGTCCAAGTTTAAAGCTGCACTCGTACATTTGATGGTAACAATTGTGGGTTTGTCACCTCTCATCGTGTTTAGGTGAAGAGGATGCTGTATGAGGAAGAGGAGGGGAGCTCTGACTCTTCTCACCCTGGCTCTGCTTCGTCGGAGGACGAGGACATCTTTGAAGAAACGGCGCAGGTGATGGGCGCAAGCACACACACACACACACACACACACACACACACACACACACACACACACACACACACACTTCTGTTCTTCAGTAATAATGGGTGTATAAAGAAATAATACATATTTTTTGATTGGGATAATACAATAGTGATTCAACTTATACTCAGTTCATTAATTAATGTTTTTAACAGTTTAAAACAGGGACCAATCATCAACTGCAGAGAACAAGTTATGTTTTTATTTTATTTGTCACAAAAGGTAGAACAACAGTGTAGAAAGGAGGAGCAGCAAAAAAGTCAAAGAAAACAATGCAGGTGTAAATTGTCATAAAATGTTGTCATATTTACTGTGTTGCTGATCAATGTGCATTGTCCCTGAGAGTAAATTAATAAATAGAGGTCACAGTGATTGACAGGTGACCATAGAAACAAAACAACAAAAATAAAAGACTTATCCATTAGTAATGTCCTCTTTAGTTCGCTCAGTCCCTCAAAGTGTTTCTTGAACGTTTCACCCTCCTAATGTAACCGAGTAAACAGAATTATTAATATTCTGATATGAGGACATCAACCGGTCTTTATTCTGTGTTTCCTCGGTGCAGGTCAGCCCCCCTCGCGGCCGGGATAAACGTCATCACTGGCGAGCGCCCATCCCGTCTCTCAGCGTGCAGCCGCTGAGCAGCGCTGACTGGGCGTGGCTGGTCAAGCGCCTCTACAAGCTGTGCATGGATCTGTGCAACAGCTACATCCAAATGCACCGCGACCTGGAGAGCACGCTGGAGGAGATGGCGCTGCAGAGAGGAGCAGGAGGAGGAGGAGGAGGAGATCACGTCTTCTTCCTGCCTCTCTTCCAGTCCGAGACTTCCACTCCGACTTCGGCGGGCGGGCTGTCGGCGAAAGTGACGCCATCGGAGGAAGGCGGGTACAGGTGTCAGGCAGCCGACAGCTCGGCGTCACCAGGAGACACGCCCACTCCCAGCACAGGATCCAGGTCGGACTTTTCCGTCGTTGTTGTGTTGTTATAATTGGAACACGAGAATGAAACGCAACACACCCTGTCTTCAGGATGCATCACTTATCCATCTGATGAGCACGTAGCCCCAGCAGATGGGTTTTAGTTACACATTTGATCTGGTGCATTCCTGCAGATTATTTGACAGGCCTCAGTTTCAATCAGTTCACTCCGGTTAACCTCTTGTTCAATGAAAGTGACCCTTTCTTTTCTCCTCGCAGCTGCACAGGAAGTCTGCCCCACGACTTCCGGTCGGCAGGCGAGAGGCGGGACTCCGGGGTTACGGGAAGTTCTGTCGGAGGAGCTCCTGGCGCCGGCGGACCGGGAAGGAGAAAGGAATGGTGGGAAAGCGCCGGCAACAAACTGTACACCATCGCCACGGACAAAACCATAAGCAAGCTGATGATGGAGTACAAACGCAGGAAACAGCAGCAGCAGCAGCAGCAGCCGCCGCCGCCGCCGCAGCAGCAGCAGCAGCAGAGCCACGTCAACCTGTTCATGAAGGAGCAGGGCCGGGCGGCAGGAGGAGGGAAGAGGAGGGGCCCCGTGGAGCCACAAAGGCCCCTGCAGAGGCCCCAACATCTTGTGGACCAGCAGGTCCCCCCATTGAGGCACTCGGTCAGTGCGGGACCTGAGGTGCTGAGGCAGGAGAAGAGACCACGATCAGGATCGACCATCAGCTCCCACAGCATCTCCATGAGGGACTCTGAGGCCCAGATACAGGTGCGGATACATCCTTTTTTTTTTTATCGTCTGGCAAGTTAAAAACACAAAGTGTGTGTGTGTGTGTGTGTGTGTGTGTGTGAGTGTGTGAGTGTGTGTGAGTGTGAGAGAGAGAGAGAGACAAATGTCTGCTTGAGTATTGAGCTTCGTTGACATCTTCTGCCCCTCCCCTTGCAGGCGTGGACCAACATGGTCTTGACTCTCCTGAATCAGGTCCTCCTCCTGCCGGACTCCTCGTTCCTGGCCCTGCAGCCGGCGCTCTTCCCGTGCCTCAGCCAGCTCTCCTGCCACGTGACCGACGGCCGCGTCCGCCAGGCGCTGCGCGACTGGCTGGGCCGCGTCGGCAGGCTCTACGACATCACCGGGTGATGACATCGCAGGCCGTGAAAGGAAAACGCGAACAAAAGCACCGGCGTCGAAAAAATGAGCGCGGGTCTGTCGGTCGGTGAAGGGGGCGTGAAGCGGACGGAAAGGTGAATTGAGGGGTTTTTTTGACGGCGCCGCTGTGCGGTAGATTGACGGAAGGTGTTTCGGGCTTGCTGATGGCGCGATGCGAAGGCAGACTGACGGTCGTAATGTAACAGACTGGTGCGACGAGGGACGCTGGTCGGTCGGCGGTCTCTCGTGTGGATTGGTGGCACTTTTTTAGAAGAACGACGGGGACATCGGCGAACGTCACGTGACATTTAAAGGCACAGTGTGTAGGATTTAGTGGCATCTAGCGGCGAATACCCCGCCGCTCGGGGGCCTCTCTTAACAAGACTGCGGTCACTTGAGCCGCCGATAGCAAAACCGCGGTCCTCCCTCACCGTGACACGGCTACTTTAGGAGCGATGGAAGTCAGACGTCTGGCGGTACCAACGTTTTGCTCTCTGCGGGTCTCGCTAGGTTCAGTTTGTCCGCTCTGGGCCACTGTAGAAAAAAATGGCGGGCTCATTCTGAGCTAACGATTCTTAGTTTCAGGTAACTGTAAACCAATGAAGACATAGTTATGAATATTATATTCCATTTCTGCCGAAAGGATCCCTCAAAAAATGCTCAACACTGGCCCTTAAAGGTTTTGATTGGAATGAAGGAGTTAGCGTGTGAAGGACAACTATTTGCTCATAATTTTGACATAATATCTTAATGTGGATGCCGAGCTAAATGCGCGCACATGCAATGAATTGTCAATACTGTTACGTTTTTTTATTTGCATATTTCTTTTTAAAAAAGGTGCCCTTTTTGGAGTTTTCTTGCAAACAAACGGAGCTCTTTCTACATTCGGAGCATGAATCAGTTTCTTAGTACACGACTGCCAAACAGCTTTGATGTTCCAGCTGCTCGTAGAGCGTGAGATTCATCACAACTTAACCACATGTGGTCAGAAACTCAACAGGGTACCTTTTTTTTTTTTTTTAAGGAAAAGCATCTTTATTTTATTGTATTTACAACCTGGGGGCATATTTTCAACTCCGTTTTGGCCAATATTACAACTCGTAATGAGGACAACGATGAATAATAATAATAATAACTCAACAGATGATGCGGTGAAGGGAAATGACAGATCACTAGCATTTGAAAATAAATCCAGCTAAAATTAGGTCAACTTCAAATATTGTTACGTGTATTTGTGAGGTCCTTTGCGTCTGAACCGATTGTACATGAAAGTTTGTTTGCTGCAATGCATTTTCTATATCCAGCTTTTAAAATACTGTGTGGTCTCATTTACTCATCCAACCTTCAACTGAATGTCTGAATGTTTATTATTCACTTTCTGGAATGAGTGCATCACCAAAATGGAGCTTTTCAAGTATTTATTTTAACCCCCCCCCCCAAAAAAAAACACGTACAGTATGTGTATTTTAATGTCAAATGCCTATAATATACAACGCGTTATTTACCGCTGTTTATTTGTGTACGTGTATTTATGTAAATGCTTTATTATTTAAGATATTTAACGTGTCATTTTGAGCATTTTCTCTCATTTAAAAAAAATATATATTTCATCTGCAACTTTTAAACATTAACCTCCAACTAATAAGTAGATTGTTCTTTTCTGTTTTGGATCAGTTATCAAAGGTGAAGTCTTCAAATATCATCTTTTGTCCGACCAGCAGTCCAGAAAACAAAGATATTTACGTAACAATTTATTTTATTCTATTTTTCAACATTTAAGCCATGCACATTTCCATGAAATTTACTGAGCGAATTCTTGCCCTCCAGAGGATGAACCCCCTCAGATTTCAATGACCACATGACTTTACTGAAGGCCGTCTTTATTTGGCATTAATCTGCAATCTTTAGGTCGTTATCTTCCACTAAATGATAACCAACGCTCTCACCTGGATGATACTAAAAACAGTCATCTCATACTGTAACACAACAACACACAGAGATCGAGTTACACACGTTGTGTCTATTCATGCCGTTGAGGAGCGTGTTGAATTGATGCTGACTTCAGCAGCTCCGACCATATTGAGGGCGGTCGGGAAAGGGGAGGGGCGTGCGAATCTCCTAAGAAGATTTACTCTTCTTTTTTCTTTTTTTTCACCCAGTTTGTCAACATCCTTTTTTCGATTGTCCCTCTCTCTCTTCGCCGGCTTCCTCCCTTCCATCTGCTGATTCACTGTTCTGCACCTAAAAACGACACGATTCTGCAAATGCAGTGTACGGCCCCCGAGATACCGAAGGAGGTAGTGATGAGATGGAGGCAACAAAGGGCCACATGGTTCTCTCTTCACCCCAGTATTTATTGCAATTGCAAATCTCAATTTGGACATTGTGTAAAAAACAAACAAGCGGCGTCCCTTCAGCGCCTGTAAAAATGAAAGTAAATGCAGAAGTGCCTTTTTTTTTTTTTTTACTTGCATTCTTTCTAGTGACCACCAGGGGGTGCCTCCTCTGGTTTGCTAAAATAAGTCAGATTGATCGAAGTCTATGAGAAAATGTGCCTTCTTATCACTTGAGTTATGACCTCAGTAAACACAATATTTAGACACAATTTAACATGCATTTCCTCGTTTTCCGTCGCCGACGCGCGAACTCGCTGAAGTAACATCGGATAACAGAACGTGAGACAGTGTTGGGACCCGGTTACTACTCGCAACTCTCTCTCTCTCTCTCTCTCTCTCTCTCTCTCTCCCGGCCCGTCTCTGTTGTCTCTCGGCCCCCGTTCGGTGTCCCTGACCCGTCCCCACTCGTTCTCAGTCCCTGCTGTTTTAAAAGGACGAGCAGCGGGTGGACAGATGCCGTCAGCGTGATCAGCAGCAGTGAAGGGAGGGATTTAGTTGGTGTTAAGTCCATGGCCACGTTTCCATCTAAAAAAAATTCCGGTCTGGTTTTAACTGACGATTTCACTTCTTTACGTCTTCAAGACATTGTTTGTGTTTGCATATCTGGTGTCAACGAAGACACTTTTTTTTTCTACACTTCTGAGCTTCACCACTAATGTGTCGCGGTTCGTCATACAGCGCAGAGATGAAGACGAGATAGATTCACCAAAACGTAGACGTTGCTGTGCACTGAAGGTCGACGATGACGACGATCTGCACCGCAAGTTCAAAACTGAAAAAGATTTCCACACAAACTCTTAAGCTCTTATTGCTTTCCGTTATTGTAAAAGCTGCTTCTTTTGTCCTTTCACTGGGGGGGGGGTGGGGAAGCTGTAATCTCATTTGTACTAATAGTTTACAGTAAAATCATCTACAGTTTAGTGTGCGGTCGAGGGATTACTGGGCCTCTGGGCAGATTGGAGGCTGTGACCTAATACGCTTGCTTCACCCGCAGCAAAGACAGATTGCTGGTATATCTTTTTTTTTTTTTTTAAATAGAAAGGAAGAACAATCGAACAAAAGACGATGGATGAGATATTTG
The DNA here is from genome assembly GCF_009769545.1 of Cyclopterus lumpus. Taxonomy (NCBI): domain Eukaryota; kingdom Metazoa; phylum Chordata; class Actinopteri; order Perciformes; family Cyclopteridae; genus Cyclopterus; species Cyclopterus lumpus. The sequence goes on along the minus strand of NC_046980.1, from coordinate 4,877,741 downwards.
GCTGGTTAGTTTAATTTGCTGAGCGTCGGCCTGAGAGCGTACAGGAGCTTTAGACGTCGTCCTGTTGTCTGACTGACGGAGGAAGTGGGCTTCATACACCCCAGACATGTGACTCAGGACGGAGGGCGTCACGAGAGAACATACAACTAGAGGACTAAAAGGTATCGGCCAGTCAGAAGTATGTGTCGGCCTCACCATCAAGGTGTAAGAAATGATGCATCGTGGGAAATAGAAGGATTCACCGTTTGTCTCTCGTCCTCCGGTGCTTTTGGTTTTGACCGTGTGTCTCTCACCTGTCCTCCAGCTTCATGGAAGAGACTTTAAACACCCCTTTAAACTGAACTCTGATAAGACATGCGGCTAAAATAAATACATAAATTGCAGTAATTTTATCCATAAATACAATTGGAAATCGCGAGCATCTCTTACAAATATAAGTTATGACATGGTAGTCGGTAGCCCTACTGGCCCATACGTGTGATTGTCGTCTGAGAGAACATGGGACCAGATTTTATGTGTCCACATTGCTCAGTTTCATAACAGTTTCATCTTCTGTTACATATGTTTTTTGTTTTTTTTTTTTTTTTTTCCTGGACCTTAGTTGGAACTCTATTAACTGTAACCAGGTTATTCGCTCCAAAGAAAATGTGTGTGTGTGTGTGTGCTGGTGTCACTTACGAGTGCTACGAACTCGCGGGTAGAAAGACCCATGCCAAAATGATCCGTTTATGAATTTTTTTAAAAAGCGTGCGTCCGCGTGCCCTCAGACGAATGTGCAGACAGTTCCCGATACGAACGCAGGCTTCCTGCACACTCCTTCAGGTGGTCGGCGCGTCTGTTTCGCTTCCTTCGCTGACCTTGAACGCGTCGCCGCTGGAAAAATTGGCATCGGCAGCTAAGAGGCTAATGTTGTGACTGCGATTTCTATAAAAAAAAGAAGCGTATTTTTCTTGCACGTGTAATCTCTCCTGCTGACGTTTCTAACCCGGCTCTGGCTTTGCCCGTCCGCTTTTGTGTGTTGTACAATAAAAGCAGTTCATCTCATGTTTTGTCGTCGTGTTTATTTATTCTCAAACATCATGTTTAGTCATATGCCACAATGCGATGTTAAGTTGAAAGCACATTTTATATATACGTCTCGTAGGCTTAGTGGTTTGTGCACATTTTATCTTCAACAAAATGTTTTATTATTCAAATGTCAGCACCTAAATTGACCCAACGGTCAGAGAATAACTAAGGGTCTTTTAACATAGTGGCCACGGATGGAAGTGCAGGTCACGTGACCTTTTTATTATTATTTTTACAATCTTACACGCATTCAAACATCGACTTATTGAGACGTTGACACTCCGGCTCTTTGAGGCCGAAGTGGATCGTATCGTTCTTTTAACCAGGAACACATGTCTCTTTCTCACACACACACACACACACACACACACACACACTGACCAGCTTCCAGCGGCTGTAAATCCGCCCCCATCAGGACCACTGACGTGCCTCCTCTCAGCTGGACACACGGACTGTCTGCTGCCCTCTTTTCTTCCTCCCTCCTCCCCCCTCGATGGTATTATTTCAGGCTGATCGGGTCAGCTGTGCAGTCAGTGACCCTCTGAGTTCACAGCAGACCGGTCCTCCTCGTCTCTCCGTCCCCCCCAACACGTCCTCTGAGCTCTCTCTCTCTAGGCCCCTGCAACCCCTGGCTCCACCGGGGTCCTCCACCATGCGGTCTCTGTTGGAGAGCAGCTGGATGAAGTTTGGACCGGCCGGCCGGGACTCTCTGGACTGGTCTCCTGGACCCTCGACTCTGCCCTCCGCCAACGGACAGGATGCGGTGAGTTCATCCCAATAAAATGTGTATTGTTTTATGATTCCTTTTAATCTGTCAAACACTTACAGACAGTTGTCAGAAGGCTGTCAGAATTGTACACAGTGAACTACTTTTAGTTGCTTTTTACCAAACAAACATTATTAAGGATCAAAATGTGGACATGCACGATGCTTCAAGCGGTTTATCAGCAACGTGACGACATTTTGGCAATGAGATAAACAAGGTCAAGTGCCAGATGAAGTTCTTATCTGAGACTGGTGAATGATGGCAGTAGAGAGAACCCTTTTTTGAAGTTTTTAACTTGGAGATCCGCATTTTCTTTATTTAAAAATGTTCTCAGTATTGTTTACTCAGAACTCCATGGTTTCATATGGAAAGGAGGTTTTCCACGCTGTGACGATACTTGTGATGACCAGTTAGAAATATTTTTACATACATACAATAATCTCTGCATTCAACCTACTTTGAAAAAAATGTGCCACAAAAAAAAAAAACGAACACTTGGTTTGCCCCCACAGATGGTTTTGCTCTTAAGATGTTTACTTTGAGGATTTCTTCTTTCTATTCATTCAGATTTGATGCTCGTGTTAAAAAGACGGCAGCAAAATGGAACGCGACGACTTTAATTTTGCTTCTTCCAATCTTTTATCTTGCATTCGGAGCGTTATCAACATTTGTGAGGTATTTAATTTAAATGCGTATATTCAGCGGCCGAGTGCTCACACTAACACACCAGATTGTAAAGATTAGTTGGCATGACGGGGCCGAACAGATGTTTTGTGACTGGCAGCACCCTCTGTTGGCCAGATGTCTGAATACCCTCTGACTTTAAAAAAAAATGTTTTCATTAAGACGTTTTTCTGCTATTATTGTTAGTTTATGTCTATTTGACACCAACTAACCCTCCTCTAACAACAAGACTTCACTTTAACAGCACAGTGTAGTACATCAAATATAGAGCAATTTCAACAGAGTAAAGTCAGACATGAAAATCTCCATTAGTATTATAATATATGTGAATATTATGCTTGTTTTCCTCACTGTCATAACACTAGTTATGGCAGTATAATGTTGAAAAATGAAATGCACGAAGAAAAGGGTGCAAAGTGTGACGCAATGATCACGTATCGATCTATTTTCAAGAAAATGTGATCTGATCTTTTTGTGCCTGACTCACAGGGCCAGAGCTCGGGCGAGGCCATCATGAGCGCAGGATCCATCACCTTCATCGCCCTGGCAACCGTCTCCTTCCTCCTCCTCCTCGTCGGCGTCCTCGGCTTCCTGTTCTGGCGCCGCAGGCACGGCTTCAGCCTCAACGGCAAACTGGGATTGGCCAACGTGATCGCCCTGGAGGACCTGCAGGACCCGGAGAGGAACTGCGAGCTGCTGTCCTCCATCCGACGCAGCAGAGGGCACCAGCTGCCCAACTCCAGCTCCGAGCAGGACGCGACGGACGGCGGCGTGTTCCTCATGGTCTACCTGCCCTCGCCGTACGAACGGACGCTCACCAGGATCGCCAGGGCCGCCAGCACGAGCAGCTCCAAGGAGCTGCTTCCGCCGAGCCCCGGACCGGAGACGGGCGGCAGAGACGAGGAAGACGGGATGAGGCCGGAGGAAAAAAGCAAGGACTGAATCGAGGCCGGAAACGCAAAAAGGAGAGAGGAGGAGGAGGTGGAGTACGATGAAAAACGTCATCAAACCATTCAAATGAAGAAAAAGACGAGTTAGAAGAAGAGACTTCCATCACACGGCCCCGCCACCTTTTTTTTTCTTCTTTCTGTCGACCTGTATAGATTTTTGGATGTGGTTTGGTTGACTGGGACCGAGCGTCGTCGAACCTCCCATTGGATGATGTGTCCTCCGAGATCCTCCGACTAACGGACACGTTCATGCTGCTGAACACTCATAATGACTCTGATACAGAATGACTGCTTTTATTTTTGTAGGCGTCCCTTTCTTGACAACGATGGTCTTTGATATGTCGGATACAAGACACTCCTTCACCCTAACGTTTTACATTATTCCTCATGCGTGCACCTGGAAAGGCTTAAGATTGTAAAAATGTACATGTGGATTGAAAATCGTTCTATTTTCTACTCTTACAATGTGTGTATTTTATCTGTAATGCAGCTGTAGCATCCTTTTTACAGATGTATTTTGCAATATCGATACATTTGCTGTGTGATATCTCATTGTCTCATTGTTTGACCTCCGGATACAATGACTGACAATAAAGTGAAGGAGTAAGTGGAGCAGTTATCTCACTCTCTGTTAGTTGTTACAGTTCTTTTTTCTTCTTTTTTTTTGGCAGTATTTCATCTCTCGTGTATACAACACCGAAAAAAATTGAAACAAACCGTAACCATATGGTGTCAGTTCAGGATGATTATCTCAAGTAATCATTTGTGCAGGGGAGTGATGGGGTCGGAGTTGTCTTGACTGAACTAAACTCGAACATCTTAAATGCAACACTACAAAAGGCCCAAAGGCACCTTCGACACTGAATAATCTCTATTAAATAACAACTTGTGCATGAATCTGTAGGCAGAGCGGTAGAGTTCTGGAGAGTCCGTTCATAGTGTGAGTATTATTGGATGATCATGTGACTGCAGGTAAACGGTCCCTTGTTTTACCCCAAAATAATGCATGGCCAATGCAGGAAGTGGTGCATGGTGGGACCCGAGACCAAGAGGAGGATACTGACCATTGAAACAACAGTTCAGTCCCCAGTACTGTTTAAAATATAGGCTAGTGTAATACTAATGTAATATATTTGTTTTTTCGAGCAGGCTGCTAATAAGAAGCGATTTATTTTTAAATGAACAACTTATATATATATATAATAACTGGGTTGGCGGTGCAGGAAGAGTTTAAAAAACTGGGAACAGTTAAACAAAGAATGCAAATGGCCAAGAATTTAAAGTTTTCTTATTGGGTTAGAATATAAACCAGATATAATATGTGTTGAAGAAACCAAACTTTAGATTGTGTGATTCGGGGATATGTGTGCATAAGAAGGGACGGAGAAGAGGGTAATGGGGGAGGATGTGCTATTTATTTGTTTCTTAGCTTTTGTAAGACAATATGTGTGTTTTATTGTCTTCTGCAGGAGCAAATAAATGCTGGAAAAGAAATCATCCGAGTAAACTTCTTCCCTGCCCAATACAAATCTGTTACATATCTGTTACCTTTCGTTAGGTGAGGATTTTCTCATCGAGAAATAGAAAAAGGAAGAATATGTAGTTGAAGTGCGGTTAGGGGAGGAAAGTTTGGTAGTGGTAAATCTCTATAATCCGTGTCAACGATTGGAATTGGAAGCATTAGAGGCAATAAGGGGATTAGACAGGAGAAGGGTCGTTTGATGTGGTGATTTTAATGCACATAGTACTCTCTGGGGAGGGGGCAAAAAAACTGATAGGAATGGATTGATAGTAGAGGGTGTGATGGACTCATTGGGACTTGTGTGTTTTAAATGATGGGAGTGGCACAATAATTAATTTCCAATCAGGTAATGAGTCGTGTTTAGACCTGACTATAGCATCACGGTCATTGGCAGGTATTTGGGTCTGTGGGGGGTATGGAAGCGTTCTACAGTTGGAATTGATCATTACCCAATTTTCTGTCAAAAAAAATGTCTGTCATACAGAAGATCTGAAAGTACGTTTCTCTCTTGTCCAACATGATTGTAGTAGCCTAATAATAATAAAGTAATAAAGTGCAAAACGGCTAACAACAACAAGGAACATTTAGACAACGTATAAATTAAGAAAAATTTAAAAAAAACTATTAAAGCTGCAAGCAGCGATGAACGGCTCCTCGCTCACCCGCTGACCCGCTCGGCCGAGAACGCGGGGCCGCCGGTCGTACGTTTTACCGTCTGTCGCGTAACCCCGGTATTCTTTTGCCAGTAGGCGGCGTGTCGACCGCGAGTGAAAATAAGCTTGTCGATATCCTCAGGCCGCGACTTGTAACAAGCACGACGAGTTTGGGGCAGATTAGAGCAAGTCCAGTTGAGCAAGTAGGTGGCGCTTTGAGAATGTGAACATATACATGCACCATGTGTCTCTACGTGAAGTGTAGACCACGTTGTGTAAATTACATGTGAATCTGATGCATTTTAGGCTCATTTGTTTTGGCCAGTAGGGGGCGCTTTGAGAATGTGAACATATACATGCACCATGTGTCTCTACGTGAAGTGTAGACCACGTTGTGTAAATTACATGTGAATCTGATGCATTTTAGGCTCATTTGTTTTGGCCAGTAGGGGGCGCTTTGAGAATGTGAACATATACATGCACCATGTGTCTCTACGTGAAGTGTAGACCACGTTGTGTAAATTACATGTGAATCTGATGCATTTTAGGCTCATTTGTTTTGGCCAGTAGGGGGCGCTTTGAGAATGTGAACATATACATGCACCATGTGTCTCTACGTGAAGTGTAGACCACGTTGTGTAAATTACATGTGAATCTGATGCATTTTAGGCTCATTTGTTTTGTCCAGTAGGGGGCGCTTTGAGAATGTGAACATATACATGCATCACGTGTCTCTACGTGAAGTCTAGACCACGTCATGTAAATTAAAGGTACAACAAAAAAAAGTGTACCCTGGCCTGGATTTGAATACACAACTTCCACACTCAAGACAGGTGATTATCCCACTGCCCCACAGGTTTGCTGAACTCATATAGTTAGAAAATATTAGTGTCTAAAACTCGTCATTTTATTTGTTTCTTAGCTTTTGTAAGACAATATGTGTGTTTTATTGTCTTCTGCAGGAGCAAATAAATGCTGGAAAATAAATCATCTGAGTAAACTTCTTCCCTGCCCAATACAAATCTGTTACATATATAAGTATATAGATACAGATATAATTATTTATATATTGTGTCTATAAATATATAGTTTATATTTAAAACAAATATGTATTTAAAATATGTATATATATATATATATATATATATATATATATTTCATATATATATTATATTAATTGGTTTAGTTAAACAGTCTCTAGCATAACAAAGCACAGAAAGTGGGATTTTATTGGAATATTTTTAACGACAAGTGATTTTGGATGAAAGCGACATTTTGTCATGGTCATGGCCTTCTGATCATCCTGGAAAGAAGATTGAAGTCGATCGGATCGATTTTGTGGGAGATAACGTTAAATGTATAACGGCGAAAAGTGCCAAAAACGAGTGAAAAACGCGAAAAACAGCCAACTTCGGTGAATTATTGTAGCGCCCCCTAGTGTTCAAATCGCACAAGATTTATTTTGCAAGTTAAGGCATGCCATGAGCACTTAGGAAAAATGTTTCAAAGTGATTAGTCCCAATAGTGTTGACGCTATGAGCATTGAAATACAAGACACGCCCCTAAAATGTTCATTGGGCCATAGATTCTTACCACAATGAGATATAAATAAACGGTTGACATATTCTACGTCATCTGGCTTCAATGATTTGATTGATATCAGGTTTTGTTGATTTGGACCAAGCATGTAGTTAAGAAAGTCAATTAGAAAATTCAAAATGGCGGAAAATCTAAGTAGGCGGACCTTAGGGGTCTGAGAGGGTTTTTTGTAGAGCAGGTGTAAGCGAACATGTGTGAACAATTTCAAGTCAATCGGACATTCTGGGTGAGGGGCGTCGCCGGTCAAAATTCTAGGGGGCGCTAGAGAGCAACTATGAATTGCAAAAATTTGAGTCCTTGATCATATGGCTATTTTCACCAAGCCTGACAAGCGTGCCAAATATGGTTAGTTTTAAAAATGTCTACGTACCCCAGAAATGCTCCCAATGTTCAAAAATATCCTAGCAATTTCAATAGGTCTGTATATATATATATATATATATATATATATATATATATATATATATACACATACATATTTTAAATAAATATTTGTTTTAAATATAAACTATATATTTAAAGACACAATATATACATAATTATAATTAAAGAGGAGTGGGAGAGAGTTCAGCTTCCTGACAGCCTGGCGCAGCTCTCTAGTGGTGGTCTATGGTACTACAAGCTCCTTAAGATATGATGGTGCATCACCAATCAAGGCTTTATAGGTGAGGAGAAGAATTTTAAATGCGATTGTTGATTTTACAGGGAGCCAGTGCAGAGCAGCTAATACAGGAGTCATGTGATCTCTTTTCTTAGTTTTTGTGAGTACACGAGCTGCAGCATTCTGGATCAACTGTTACGTAGGTGAAAAAAAGCAGTCCTTTTGAATTCGTTTTACGTAGGAGTTAAATGACAAGTCCCGATCAAAGATAACGCTGAGATTCTTTACGGTGGTGTCTACGGAAACACCAGATAATTTATCTCTGAGGTATTTGTCTGAGTTTAAGATCAGGGAGTTGCAGGTGATCCATGTCTTTATGTCTTTAAGACATGCTTGAAGTGTAGCGAGCTGGTTGGTCTCTTCTGGCTTGATCGATAGATATAATTGAGTATTATCTGCATAACAATGAAAGTTTATGGAGTGTTTCCTGATAATGTTGCCCAAAGGAAGCATATATAAGGTAAATACAATTGGTCCAAGCACAGAACCTTGTGGAACTCCGTGAATAACGTTGGTGGTCATCGAGGCTTCATCGTTTACAAATACAAATTGAGATACATCTGATAAATAGGATTTAAACCAACTTAGAGCGGTACCTTTAATGCCAATCGACTGATCTAATCTCTGTAATAGGATGTTATGGTCAATGGTGTTGAATGCAGCACTAAGGTCTAACAAAACAAGTACAGAGAAGAGTCCTTTATCAGCACTAAGGTCTAACAAAATACAGCCGTTTCCAAGGCCACTCCTCTTGAGGACAGTTCGACACTGGTTGACTTTCACATTAGACCTCAAATGATACTGTAATAATTTTCTTTATTGCACAATGAGATCACACGATACCGAGTTGAGTGTCATCATTCAAATACCAGAAGGTCTTCCTCGTTCAGACAGCGTCAATGCCACTTTGAGTTGCTTCATTTCTGGTCAGATCAAGTGTTGTGATTGGTGGCCACGCCGTATAGACACACACAGTGCAGCACTAAAGCGGGACGAGCCTAATCGTGCAGTGCATTCCAGCACATGTATGAAACACACCTTTTGAGGAAAGACATTCGTTTTAGTGGCCAAAGGGCAGCACAGTTGTCAGCTTGCTGTCAGGCTTAAGTTCATATTCACAATAAGATAAGATGCATTAAGGCTGCACGGGATTCGCCTTGCCAGTGGGGGTGTCTCTATTTATTGGCATCGGGAAAGCAGAAAACAAATATCATTATCATTACGTTCAAATTAAAATCCATTTTGGGTGGAGAAAAACTAGCTAATGTTGTAGCTGACCCCAGCCGGACAATGGTGAAGCGTACTGGTGTTTCAGAAATCTTTTATTTTTGAACACAAATGTTCCTTTTCCATAAAGATCCGGAAATCACCGTAAGAGCTATGGAACAAATACAACAGAAATGAGCTCTTACCGATGCACAAATTAATTAAAATAAAGTCACTAAACATGTCATTAAAGCCTAAATAAAACACAAAGTACCTTGTTCCCGTTCCAGCTAGGAGCTTAGCAGTCAGTAAAGTGGATTGAAGAATAAACATGAACTCCTTCTCCTTCAGTAAACGTAAAACTTTCTTTTTGCAATGTCAAGTTGCGACAGGTACATCTATTTCCGGTCTCACCGGAAGAACTTCAAAATAAAAGGACAAAAGAAAAACATGCAAAGGCACTTACAAATAATTCGTGCAGGAACTAGTCAACATATTAATGGAACATTTTCAGAGTCATTTACAAATGTGTGTATTTATCTTTTCATACAAAATATCAAAAACAACAGAATCTCTATTGGGCTTTATCTTTACCAATACGTGTTTTAAAATGTAAGGATTTGAAGGCAATGTGACACAATGGTTTTTTTGGTGTTTTTTACAAATACATTTTGTGAGGTCACGATACAAAATGGAGTACATTTGGGTTGGTAATTAAACCACGTTTTGGGATTAAAACATTTTATTTCCCAACAATGGCGAGTGTGTGTTTTTTTTCCGGTGCGTTTGATAGTTTTCTTAAACATGAAATATTAGCCTGCCGGATAATCAAGATGGAGGGCTTTTGCGTTAATCATGCAGCATCATGCACTTTGCATCCAGGAGCTGCTGCAGCTGTTGCAGATCATCTGGCTGATCGCCCGTCTTCTCCCGTTGGCTGGTGTCATGTTTATATTCTGCAGACAAATGCATCATCTGCTGCTGCAACACCGATCCTCATCCCGCACGCACGATGTGGTCAGTGATACAGGTTTGACTCGTTCATGTATCAATAAAAAGCTGCGCGCAGCCCGGCTGCTCTCTGCACTCCGCGCGGCTCTCCGGTTCTGTCGGCATGGCTCTCAACGTGCCCGGTCTCATCGCCACCATCGTGTTCTACCTGCTGGTGCTCGGGATCGGCATCTGGGCTTCCGTCAGATCCAAAAGGGATGAAAACAGGACCCAGGCGAACCATGCAGACATGGCTCTGCTGGGGAACCGGAATATCAACCTGGTGATGGGAATCTTCACCACAACAGGTGAGAGGTTGAACCGCAGCTTCAAAGACCGTTAAGAAAAAAAAAAGATTGTAATTGCACTTTGATATTCTCAAGACTTTTTTTATATCTCTCTCTATATCTCTATCTCTATATCCCCCCCCCCCCCCCCCCCCCAAATATGGTATATTTTTAAGGTACATTGTGTAGCATTTTGGGGGATCTATTATCAGAAATGGAATATATTATTTGTGATCTCTTCGGATATCAATTATTAGATACAGAGACTTCATCTTCACTGAAGCTGACTTCATGCCAGGTGTCACTAGTCTGTGTCACAACATGACCATCCTTGTTGTGCTGCCACTCCCAGCTGGGTATTAACAGTTTGCACGCCGCCCTACAACTCGGTTAACTCGACAATGATCGTCTCTTGGGTTGGAAAGTTTTCTTTACGTCATTCACAAGCACTGCTGGAATGACGACTTGTAAGACGTGTGTGTGTGTGTGTGTGTGTGTGTGTTGCAGCCACCTGGGTTGGCGGGACCTTCATCATCGGTACGGCTGAGACGGTGTACAATCCAAAGTATGGGCTGATTTGGGCTGTGATGCCATTGGCAGCAACGTTGGCCTTCGGCGTTGGTAAGATTAACGTTTTTATAAACTATTAAGCTGTTATTTGTTTAATTTCTTTTTATCCTTCTTTACTTTCAAAGGATTTATTTCTTGTCAAACTGTAAAAATACCTAAATAAAATACTAAGTATCAAAAAGGGAGTATCTTATGTGCATCAGGAAGGCATGGTGTGCATTCTGCTTTAAAATCCATTACATAAACATTTGAAATTGACGCTTGCATTACTTTGTGGATTTCTTCAATTTCCCAGAAAACGGACTCTGACCATTTTAAATTCTCTAATTTATCTTGGCTCAGAAGATAAAGTAATGACTCAGACTCTCAGCGAGTAAAAACAAATATACAGCCTCCAGGTGTTAAGGGGAAATGCAGGTTTAAACCCAAATGCAGATAAACGGGCAGACATGCACGAGAAAAAAAAAAATGCTAGCCGAGAGTCCAAAAACAGGCAGGTAACAGAAGTAAATCTGAAACCGCCAATTATTTAACAAATATCCGCTTCTGGTTCAGAAACATCCATCTCTGTTGTGTCCCACCTGAACATCCGGTGACCTTTCCAAGGAACCTCTGAACCCCTAAAAGCCGACTGGGGCCTTTTCATGTTTCCTGGTGTGAAGAAACGGATTGATCACAATGACGCAAGTGGAATCAGAACTGTGACTCTCCTCCTCCTGTTCAAGGTGGTCTTTTCTTTGCGGAGCCCATGAGGGACAAGAAGTACGTGACCATGATGGACCCGTTCCACGACAAGTACGGAAACGGACTGACTGGACTTCTTTCCCTCGCGCCGCTGATGTCGGAAATCATCTGGGTGACGTCGACGCTGATAAGCTTGGGTAACAATTCATCAAACTACATCTTGATTTATGTGTATATACTTATGTGGGGTTTTTACCATAAAGATAATGCCCCGCTAGTTCAATTATCAGACCCACAGTCCAATGACCACAGATGACAGACTCGAGCTCTTGGTTTTACTTGCTGCAAGGAGAATGTTGAGCTGTGCCTCTGCACGTCTGCAAAACACTCTCGCTCGCCATTCTCCAGACAGTCCTTTTTTATTGAAGCAAGTGGTTATCCCACACAGAATGAGGAAACAGTTTGTCTAGTTCCCTATCAGTCTGAGATTACATTCATAGGGCGTACATTCTTTAATGCAAATTGAAAACGCATGCTCTAAACTCTAACATTCCCTCCTGTTTTTCATTTTTTAGCTTTGTAATGTGTTTTTCCTCATATTCAGATCTGGTTAACTTGTTATACACACTTTCTAACCAGCCGTCATTATAAACCCTAGTACTGTACTCTTTGCTGGGCGCGTTCAACACTAGAGTATACATCATGGGGGGCTTTGTTCAGAGCCATATGGTCTTCTTCGCTCTTGGGTTCATCCTGCTGCAACATGACGTATTGTACAAAGGTATTACCCACCATCCTGCCAATCATTGCTTTTATGAAAGGGATTACACAAGCCATAAGACAACACATCAGAACGAAAATACATGTCATCAGTACTCCAGCTTTTTACGAGGAGTTTCATCCAGCTTCCAGACCACAGCCAGCCGAACCAGTTGGATTGTAAAACGTCAACATGGCCGGCGGCCGCGGCCTTCTGGAGGGCCCGCAGGCGGTCCATTGCAAAGGTCATGATGTCAGAATGTACGTCATCGGTAATGAATGTACAACATGTTGTGGTCAGTCAGCCAACTTATGCATATATGAAAACCATTTATTCTTCAGCCGTGGTTGTTTCTCTTCTCCGCTGTCCTGACCCCAGGGGTTGTTTTTCAGAGGTGTCCATCTTTTCTGCCTCGACTGCAGAGCGTCATAGTTCAGCAGTCCTACGACCACTAGGGTCGCAGCAACTGCGGCCACCGCAAGTAACACCTTACCAAGCATTTTCTAAATGGATTGTGGCTCAGTTGATTTCTTCACCGGGTTGAGACTAGTGGCCACTAAAAGAACCACCACCCTGTGTAACCGGACTTCACACCACTATCCGTCGTCTGCCTGGAGAGGTATTACATTTTTGCATTGGCTTTGATGTATCCAGGTGTTTTAACGACGTTGGAGTAGTCAGCAAGACTGTGAATGGACCTTCCCAGCGTGGATGGTGCCAATGTTTTCTTTTCACCACCATGATGAGGACCTGGTCGCCTGGCTCCACACGGGTGTTCTGGAGGGGAACAGAGATGTCTGGCAGGTTATTTGTTCGAGCGATCTCGTTGCTTTTAAAAAGACGGCTCATCCAGTCAGCTAGTGTGCGCTCCGCCCCCGCCTCATCTACCTCTCTTACAGTGTCTAGAATTGGTAGTCTAAACTGCCTCCCTGTCACTATTTCAAAAGGTGACAGCCCCTGTGGAGTGGGCGTAATTCTCATGTATGTTTCAACCACAGACGCACATTCCTCCCATGTCCTCCCAGTCTCTTCCATTGTTTTTCTAAGTCTCAGTTCCACTGTGCCGTTTGTCCTCTCGACTAACCCTGCACTCTGGGGGTGATATGCGCAGTGTTTTTTTTTTTAACTGAATGTTTAAATGTTCGGACATTAAGGAGATGACCCGATTTCCAAAATGAGAGCCGTTGTCACTGTACAGTCTCTCTGGAATCCCTTTGTTTGGTATGATACTCTTGCAAATGGCTTTTACTACAGTTATGGCGTCTGCATGTTTAGCTGGGATTATGTCCACCCATTTAGAGAACGGACATATTTACACTAAGCAATACTTGTAGCCTTTGCATGGTGTTAGTTCAATAAAGTCCATGTTCAAATATTGGAATGGGTATGAGGGGGAAGGACATTTCCCTCATTGGTCTTTCATTTCCTTGTGCATTATGTCTGCAACATACCATACATGCTCTACAAATGCTTTTGGAAAATTGAGTGTAATTGTATGTATGGAAGTGCATGTTTATCATCCGTACCATCCCTCCTGTTGAGACATGGCATGGCCCATGACTCAAATGGGCAGCTGTGTTGTGCAAGCTTGCTGGGAGCACGAGTTTGCTTTTGTATTTTAAACAAGCCGTCTTTGTCTGTTTCTGCTCCGTCAGTTAACCACTTTCTTTTTTCGTTCTCAGGTGCACTGTTCTGCATGTCTCGTAATACATCTAGTGGTATTGGCTGTGGAACACTTTCTCTACTGTGTAGGAAGATATGTAAACCATATTTCCCTACAGCTGCTTCCTTTGCTTTGATGTCAGCGTTCGCATTACCTTGTGCCACTGTGTCCTTTCTACTGGTATGTGCTGCACACTTACATATTGCGACCGTACGTGGTAACAATACTGCTTTTAAAAGGTTAGTCAGTAGGTGTGCATGGGCGACAGGTTTTCCTGTTGTCTTCGTTCCTCTGCGAGCCCATTGGGCTCCGAACACATGTAGAGTTGAGTACGCGTATTGGCTGTCTGTGTACACTGTTATGTCTTTCCCTTCCGCTGCTTTGCATGTTTCAGTTGATGCCACCAATTCTGCTGCTTGTGCTGAATACGTGTGTGGAAGTTTTCCAGCCTTAACTACCTCCTTTTTCTGTCACAACAGCAAACCCTGTCAGGTTCTGTCCAGTTATCGATTTTGAACATGAACCGTCTACAAACCATGTCTCGCCAAAGCCTTATGGTATATCTTTCAGATCAGGACGTGGTTTGCATGTTTTCTCGGTTTCTTCTTGACAGTTGTGAGGTTCTCCGTCTTCAGGTGTAGGTAGTAATGTAGCTGGGTTCAAAGTGGTGCATCTCTTAATGGTGATATGTGCTTGTGACATAAGTGTAGCTGTTAATGCCAAATAACGTGCTGGGGATAAGAAAGCCATCTTTGTCTCACTCCATAACATGGATACTGCGTGTGGTACCATCAGTATGAGCGGATGGAACAGTATAATTTCAGCAGTGCACAGTCATAGCCTGGGACACAGGGTCCAATTTCTTTGACTAGAATCCTATTGGTCGTGATTTGGTCCCGTGTTTCTGTGTTAACACTGATATGAAGCCTCCCTTGCAGTCAACAGTCTGTTCAAATGGTTTGTCATAATCGGGTAATGCCAGGACAGATTAGCCCACGAGGCAACATTTAGTAGCCTTGAAAGCGTTATCTGCAGCTGGTGTCCATTGTATCTTTCCTGTCAAGGTCATGTCGTCCGTGTAGATTGTGTCCAACAATGGTTGTGTTAAGCACAGGAATTTACCATGCTCATTTCTTCCTCCATTGCGTCCTCTGTTGCCTCCTCTATAACCTCCTTGTCCTCTTGCTCCACCTCCCCCTACAAAAAAAAAACTTCCTGCTCATCCCTCTCTGCTGATACTACAAATGCTGCTGTCAACTTCTTTTTCTTCTCTCTGATCACGCTGGCTGCATTTTTCGCATAGTTTAAGCACTCTTGCACTGAACCTGTTCTGTGGTTGACGTTGAACTTGCGGATATATTCAGCTATTCCTGGGCCGAAACCATTCATTAAGGCCTGTTTTACCTGTTGTTGGTAGGGGCTGGAGTCTCCAACATCATATGGGACGCCGCTGTTTGCTCTAAAGCACTCCTCTAATCTCATCCTGTAATTTTGTAGAGTCTCCTTCTCGTCCTGTCTACATGTCGCTATTTTAGTGTAATCTGGTGCTACAGTGAACACTCTTCGTATATCTTCATATACTGCGTCGGTCTGAGCGCGCAGGTTTGCATGTCCTACAACTAGGAAATTTGCATTGATGCCTGCTCCGGCTCCTGTAAACACTTCCTTTACTCTTCCCCACTCGTGCCCAAATATTCCCAAAAACGTCCTAAGGACTTGACCTCCGTTCAATTGGAATGCATCCACCAATGCGCGATGCTCCCTGCAGAACGTTTCTGCATCTCGTTTGTACGGAGTCAGTCCGTCACATGCTTTTCTACATTGTTCTTCTGTCGGAAACGCAGAGGCCTGTGCATGCATGTCATCTTTCAGTTGTTCTAAGTCGGGGTATAAGGGGGGAGTGATAGACTGGTTCCTCCCTGCTGTAACCGAACGTGTTTCAACAGGACTACGCCTACCGCTCCTAAATTTTGTGCCATCCTCTCTACGTGTTTATCTATTGCTGTCTCACCTCTCTTTTTCCCCTCTGCTCTGGCTTTCTCCTCTTCTCTTGCGATCTCTCTCTCTCTTTTCTGTCTAGTTCTTTTCTCATTTCTCTCTCTCTGTCCCTCCTTGCTCTCCTTGCTGCTGCACTACCTGATGCTGACGCTCCTGTTTCGTCGTCAGAATCTACTGAAACTGCTGCTACCATTGTACTTTGCTGTTCTTTTCTTTGCCTGCTCACTCCATATTTTTGCCGTTCTCATCTGTTTGTCCAACCCCTCTCTTTCTTTTCCTGTCTTTCCTGCCGCTGTAGCCCTAAGTTTTTCCAATAACTCAATACAGCTTGCTTTTCTAACCTTCCTGTGAAACCATGTTTCTTATGCCAGGTTTTACAATGGATCGTACTATCAGGACAATAATGCTCCATGTACTTCATGTCCCAGTAAGGGACCGGTTTGCTATCCCCATTCCCCATTATTCTTTACACTATGTGTTCTTACTTGAGAACGTGTCTTTCAGAACCTAAATCCTTATTCATCACTTGTGTACTTCAACAGACCACAGAGTTTGTGTTATCACCGTTAGGTTTCCACTCTGCGCGCTGATTCCACTGATGACAGTTATTCAACCACTTGCATTCGACATTCATTCACAATTGTATGACCTCCTCGGGGTGGAGTAACCGTTCTCAACCCTCCTTTCGGTGGAGTAACCGTTCTCAACCCTCCTTTCGGTGGAGTAACCGCAACCTCCTTTCGGTGGAGTAACCGTTCTCAAACCTCCTTTCGGTGGAGTAACCGCAAACCTCCTTTCGGTGGAGTAACCGTTCCTTACCTGTTATCTGAGGTCACTGGTTGGGTCTGGATCCCGTCAATCGTCTCAGGGAAGAAGGAGGTTGGACATTTAAGGCACCGGCCCGGCCACGAATTCACGTCCCGGGACTTTGACAGGATCGGCTGATGACCCTGGCTGTCGACAGACTTCGGCGTGTCTTCCCCTTCCTCTTTTCCGTTGACGATGTCTTGGGATCCGGCTCGAAGGACCAATTAATGTGGGGTTTTTACCATAAAGATAAAGCCCCGCTAGTTCAATTAACAGACACACACTCCAATGACCACAGATGACAGACTCGAGCTCTTGGTTTTACTTGCTGCAAGGAGAATGTTGAGCTGTGCCTCTGCACGTCTGCAAAACACTCTCGCTCGCCATTCTCCAGACAGTCCTTTTTTATTGAAGCAAGTGGTTATCCCACACAGAATGAGGAAACAGTTTGTCTAATCCCCTATCAGTCTGAGATGACCCTGAGCCATGTGTGGTGCGCGGGTGTGTGAGGTATGTGGGGAGACACAAAACAAACCTAGTTTCGTGCCTGTACATTAAACCTGTTGACCTCTTGTCCTCAGGGTGAACGGTATAGAATAAGTAAAACAACGTATTACTCTTCTTCTGTTAGCCACAGTAATTACATTCATAGGGCGTACATTATTTAATGCAAATTGAAAACACATGCTCTAAACTCTAACTTATAAGTGTGTGTGAATTCTGTGCCTTATTTTTTACTGTATATGTTTGTGTACGACTGCAGCGTTTTGTAATTTTGTATTTCCTCAACCAAAATGCTGCCGTACTTTCTGTGTGTGTGTGCTACTTGCATGTAAACTGTGTGTGCGTCTCACAGGCGTGACCATGAGCGTGATCCTGGATCTGTCCTACGCCGTGTGCATCTGGATTTCCGCTGCCGTGGCCGTCACCTACACCCTGATGGGAGGTCTCTACTCTGTGGCCTACACGGACGTCATACAGCTCACGCTCATTTTTGTCACCTCGGTAAAAAAAAAAAAAAAAATTCAAGTAAAAACCTTATATGGGTCAAATTCATGAAATTTCCCACAATGCAAATCAATAGCATATTTTATTATTCCTTTTTAAATGCCTGTTTATCCAACGACTTGAACCATGGAAACGAGCTCAACTTCTACCTCTCTCTCTCTCTCTCTCTCTCTCTCTCTCTCTCTCCTCTCAGTGGCTGTGCGTCCCTTTCGTCCTCATGAGCCCCACCTCCGTCGACATCACCACCACGTCTTTCAACCACACCTTCCAGGCTCCCTGGGTCGGCACTCTGACGGCAGACAGAGCCTGGCTGTGGATCGATCTCTTTTTGCTTCTGGTACGGCAATAATAATAATACATAGAATTTTATATAGCGTTTTTTTTCAAAACGCACAAAGACGCTTAGGCAATGAAAAGCATTTGAAGCTTCGAGACTAATGCACCAGTAAAAAGTGACGCTCAAAATGACATTAAAGTGTCATTGGACGCCACACTTTTACCGGCAGTGTGTTCTGCATCCTGTGGAAAATCTAGAGTGCAACTTAAAGTCCAACGACATTTACTTTTTGGTTTCATGATGGCTCTCCTATCTTTGCATACATTTGTCAAATTTTATTTTTCACTGCAGACATTTTGACTTATCGGCAGAAAAAGCACATGCAACTAACATTACCGTTGACTTTGGAGCGTTCCATTATATGTTCCTGCAGAATTTCTCATTTAAAAAAATAAATAAATAAATGATGCATTTAAAAAAAAAAGGTGATGACTATGTGGACTAACTGTACCTCCCTAATACGTGTCCCCCGCTATCAGAGTATAGGGGACCTCGGCTTCCAGGACTTCCACCAGAGGACGCTATCGGCGACGTCGTCGGCCACCGCCAAGTTGCGATGTTACGCTGCGGCAATTCTCATCCCCACGTTTGGAATCCCTCCCGTCCTCATCGGGGCCGTGGCCGCGTCGACTGGTAAAGCAGTTGTGTTGAGTACCGACTTGACGTTAAAACTTGTGTTGTATTTTATTCCAAATTGACATTAAAAAAAAAAAAAAAGAGGTGAAGCTAGTACATTGCATCATCACATGTTCCATCCCCCCCCCCCCCACCCTAGACTGGAACCTGACCTCGTATGGGTCTCCGTCTCCGTTCGAGCGAGGTCAGACGGGTTTGGTTTTACCCCTCGTCCTGCAGCACCTGACTCCGCCCTACATCTCCGTCGTCGGCATCGGTGCCGTGGCCGCCGCCGTGATGTCGTCCACTGACTCCGCCCTGCTGTCCGCGGCCTCCATCTTCTCCTCGAATATCTACAAGAAGATCCTGAGGACCAAGGTGGAAAGATGAGGAGGAGGAGGAGGGCCACCTGATGGATAAATGGGGATGTGAATTGAAAAGCAATAGGGGGGGGGGGGGGGAACAACAAGAGCTAATTTTTATGTTTCTGTGCTTACCTTTGACCTCAGGGGTCAATGAGAGTGATGTGGAAAGATGTTTTAAAAAAAAATTCTCCCATCGCTACCCTTACGACTTTTTCTCTTTTTTTTTTTTTCTTCTTGCAGGCATCCGAGAACGAGATCCGTTGGGTGATTCGTATCTCCGTGGTCGTGTTCGGCCTGGCCGGCACGTCGCTCACCTTCCTGCACAAGGGCGTCATCGCTTTCTGGGTGCTGGGCGGCGAGATCGCCTACATCATGATGTTCCCGCAGCTGGTCTGCGTGCTTTTCTGCGACGTATCCAACGGTTACGGCGCCACGGCGGGCTTCCTGGCGGGGTTTCTCTTGCGAGCTCTGTGCGGCGAGCCCCTGCTGGCGCTACCGCCCGCCATCCATTTCCCAGGATGCACCCTGGAAGACGGCGTTTACGTTCAGTATTCCCCCATCAGGACCATCTGTATGCTGGCTGTTTTCGCCGCCATACTGCTGGTCTCCTACCTGACGGCGTTGCTCTTCAACAGGGGACTCGTACCAGAGACGTGGGACGTGTTTCAAGTTAAAGTCCAGCGGGCACCGAAAACCCCGATACCCGCGGGCGTCGCCAGCAGCAAGGACGACCACGACGCGCAGCCTCTGCGTGAGGACGGCGGCGTCTCGGAGCCAATGTTGGAGTCCAAGTGTTGACGGGCTAAACTACGTCGGACTGTAACACTAAACCTCTTCTAACGTACTGTATAAAGCTCGTTTTAAAATAATAATAATAATACACTTTTGTAATATGACGACTCGCTGGATTCCATGTTTTTCTGAATCCACTGGAGGAACTAGAAGATTCATTGTGTTTGTGGATAATTATAAATGTGTAAAACATATAACAGGGTTAGGGTAAGTAAAATGTCTCTAAAAGCACCTCGTAGTCGGAGGTCATATTTGTATACGTTTTTTAATTGGAATAAACGCCAGTCAAGGGGGAAGTTTATTTTGTCACAATGTGTTTTGGGATATTTAAAATTGCATTTTAGATGTTTTTTTTTTTCATTTTTGTGTTTGTGAAATAAAAATGATGACGTCAATGCCTGTCTTTTAGTGTTGTAATTCTGGGCTTTATTGATAAAAGAAGCATCTAAATGTTTAGAGCAGTAAATGTGTATATTTACAGTTTGTTTATCGGCTCTTTTATCCTTGTTGCCAAATACAATTAGTTAATTGAAGAAAAATGAATTTCATCCGATTTATTTACTTAATCTCTGGGATTTGATTAAGAAAATTGACTTAATCTAATAAAGACTTTGTACTTTATGGCTTCAGAAAAAGCCAGATAGCAAAAAGCAAGCGGTCTCCACACGGATTCTAAATATGTTTTCTTCCAAATCATCACCGAGATATGAGCCAAAAAGCAACATGAAGCGCTTACAGTCACAAATGTTGCTTATCTTTGGCTTTAAAAAAAAACTTCTAATCAACAAAGACTGCTATATTTGGATGTATTGAACACCATAAGTAATATAAAAGTGAAATATATGGTTTGGTAAATGAGAAAATTCAAATTGCCAAAATGCCCATTTCACCTAACTTTGTTCTGCTTTACTTTTTCAAAGTCAAACTTTGCAGAGAGACTGTTCACATATTGTGATCTCTGATGTGCTTTTCTGTTTCTGTGCATCTTTCCAAGAGATAATCATCCTGAAAGTGCTTTTTTATTCTAGGCGAACCTGGAAATTCAACTTTTGCTGTCTTTCATCTTTATTTACAGTAACAAATATATTTACACATCTGAACAAAAGCACACATGGTTTGCCTTTATAACACCAACATTATTCAAATAGCCTTTGTGGTTGCAGAGATACACCCTTTTTAGTTTGGTTATGTTATTTCGAGCAGAAACCTATAGAAAATAGCTTGGGGCTTAAAAGGTTCATTTAATATTGCCTTATTGTAACCAATATGTACACCTTTTTCAAGTGCAAATCACTAAAACACGCATCTTAAATTGTGCTGTGCAATTCTATCAACAAAAAACTATCGGTTACTATTTTAAAACCCCAATAACAAAGTTGCACTCCACCGTTTCCCTGACGAGCCATGTCCTCAAAGACGGATCGGACCACACGCGTATTGCGTAATTGTAACCGTCATAAGAGTGATGTGGCAGGAAACATCTGGATGATAAACCCGCTGAGTAACACAAATGTATTCACACCAATACATGTAACCATTTTTATTTACAGCAGTTATTGCTCAAGGGTAACTGTGTGTGTGTGTGTGTGTGTGTGTGTGTGTGTTTCATGCTGCTAGTAGTAGAAGGGTATGTCGTTCATGCAGAAGTTTGGCTGCAGGCTCCTGAAGGTGCAGTCGGACGTGTCCATGGAGCAGCGGCTGCAGCGGCAGCTCAGGGCCACCGGGTAGCTGACGACCGGGTCCACGCCGGGCGAACAGTCGGGGAGCTCAAACTTCTTGTAGTGCAAGTCCAAGTACGTGCACACGCGCTGGTACACTTTGTTGAACGGTATCTTACTGACGGGGTCCTGCAGGGGAGCAAACGAGACATGCAGGTGTGTGTGTGTGTGTGTGTGTGTTCGCTTCTAAAGGAGAAGGCCCGCGCGGCTGATTTCACAGCATCAACTGTCACTTGTGTTGCAACTCCATTTAAAGAAATAATTTACTGCACGGCTGGCGGTTTGTTTATGTCATCCACTGCGAAGATCCCTTAAGACCGATTTACGTCACATTTGTGCTTGATGTGTGCACCAGATACGCTTTTGGAATACAACAAAAAAGAGTTAATGACGCCCGACTTGCAAAACCTGTTTTTCGATGTATGACAGGCGTGGGGAAATAGAACGTACACCTTTCCTTTGTCCAGCAACAGAGTATAGGTTTTCAAAAGTGACAGATCAGAAGGGCGAGGTCATGATGTACAGTCAAAGCATCCATGTCACCGAGAGATTAGCACCTGAGTGATGGAAACGTGGAAAACTTTATGGACACGTGCACGCGAGCGCGGTTACATCGTTACATAAAGCAGAGATGCTCATTGTTTACGGTCTGCTCACATGTAGCAAAGACAGAGGCGTATCGCTCCGGAAGGCAATACACATACAGTACAGCTTATTTGTCCTTTATGTGCTTATTTGTACTATATTTGATTATTTATTTCATTACGTCCGGAGTCTAAGTAAAAGCATATGCCATCTAATTACCTTTGATTACCTTGATTAAGATGAATTAAATTGGATTAAAAATCTGAGAATGAATTCATCTGAGAAACAGTTCTATATTCCCCAGACGACCCACAATACCTTGGTGGTGCAGTGACCGCTGCAGATGGTTGCCTCCACCAGGTGACACCTGGGACAGCCCTCCTTCTCCAGAGACACCGTCTGGTTGACCGGCTGGCAGGACGGCAGCTGGAAGGCCTCTGGGGGATGGGAGATGTGGCAGTGTGGTACAGTTACGTTTTGTTTTCTCACCACCAGCGCGGGGGAAACGGAGCCATATTTCATATTTCCCTTTATGTTTTTCATGTATTTTCTTGTTTTTCTTTCGGACTTTTATCTAAACCAAAACTCCCATTTTGGCTTAAAGCTCCGTTTTACACCTGTTTTGAGTTGGAAAGTATTCCCTTCACTTAATGCTTACTAAATGGCTCTATCCAATGCTTAGTCATGCATATGAAAGTGGATCAAAAACAATGACTGCTTTTCTTCAGAGGATAACGCACTATGGGATGTAGCGTAAATATGGAAACTGATTAAAGCGCACAAAATCAAACGGACACGCGCTATAATACATATCTACAGAGTTATGGCCAAGAAGGCTAAAGACGTGGACTCCGCAAAAAAAGGTTAAAGCTTTAAAGTTATTATTCCAGTGGGTGTACAATATTACGTATAGTAGATTTATAGTAATGTGTGGCTTTCTTAAATTACTATAAATGTAATATTCTGAAACATTACAGATCTTCATGTAGGAGGAGGGTTGCTCTTTGAATTAGTCACCAAAACATGTTGATAAATGCCAAAGATTTTGAATCAAAAAACTACTTCTTATTAATTGTAGTTTATATATATTCTAGTTCAAAGTGCTCAGCCGTCCCACAATGCTCTCTGACCTTTATCTGTTATTTTTAATATCTTTTTTATTAGCCTTTATTTAACCAGGTCGGTCCCGTTGAGATACAATTACCTCTTTTTCAAGGGAAGCCCGGCCAAGAGTTTTTTTACAGTGCATTCCAAGCAGCAGGTGTGGGGAACTTAAAACAGTGCTTATCAAATTCAGAGTGAACTTTGGGCATAATTAATAAATAAAACTCATTGGAACGTAAGCAATAATTGCTCTGTAGTGGGGGAGCAGACCCAAGATAGCTTTATAAATAAAAAATATGCCAATGTATGTCAACTCGAGCATATAAGATGCAGCGGTGAGTGACGGACCTTAAGGCACCATGATACACAGTGCCTTCTTGTTCTGCTGTGACACGCAATGCTTGTTTTTTGATTGTTGTTATAGTGAGTGTGTTGGAAATGTGTATGACGTATTCATAATAATAATAAGTCTGCACCTGCATGTTTATGTTTTACTTACCTGCAGGAGCCACGGGCCAAATGGTAGATGTGGCTCCCAGAAACAGACTCCATATCAAGGGGGACGTCACTCTTCTGACCTGGACAGCCATCTGCAGGAGGCAAAGTGGATAGTCAACTAATAACTCACTGACATGGATAACTTCGGCCTCCGTGGCTTCTTTTTGAAGGGTAAAGACACACGACTTGCCACCCATAAAAAATGAACACAGCATCTAATTAAAAAGTCATTAGTGTCAACCTGTAAACTCTTTAAAGTAGGCCGATGCCTCACTGTAAACCGGTACTACAGTTAGTTGTTCATTTCTACTCATAACACTGTATTTTAAAAAAAGCACTGATTAATGATCCAGTTAACGGTATATTCCCTTTTAATTTTATTCTACAACACTTTAGCCGCTCTAAAAACATACAAAAAAAGATGAAATAAAACATATAGATAAATTGATTGGTTGTAGGCGTGAATCAGCCTGACTCACCTCTCAGGTGTCTTGCAGGCGGTGTGCTGAGGCCGGGTGTCCGGCTCAGGCTTTATACAGCACAGAGGCACCTGGTGTCCAGGAAGAAATGCTCAAATAACCATGGTTACATGTTTTTGTTAAAGGGGACACATAGTACCGTTTTAATCTTGTTCTAACCAGGGGATTAGACTATCTCCGTATCGCTTTTACATCCGGTTACACACACGAAAGCTGCAGCATATTACGGCATTAGAGGGGGCACGGGCAGGTCCAGTGCTTTGCTGAAGGCCACTGTTGTAGTTGTTGAAAGTGGGAGGAGCCTGTGTGACCTGAGGCTGAACTGTGAGGTTTAAAACTAGAATCATGAACAAGGGGGTTTCCATAGATAATTAGTCTTAGGTCTACTATACCGCAGTATTTATTTTTGTAATAATGCTGAGAAATAAAGTTGACTGTAATGTGAGATAGTGTCTTTATATTGCATCTAGATATTTGTCAATGTATGTGAATCATGTTTAATGTATACAATTTTTCTTATCTGTATTATTTATTTTTGTAACAGGGGATTCGTCATCAGTGCTACGTTGACCTCTCATACCATTTCCTCTGAAGCTTTTTTTTTTTTTTTCCCTCTTTGTTTAATTAGTGATATAAATAGTGTCTTTATGAGACATTGAGAGCTGCTTTGGCTCAGTATCACAAGATTCACACAGAAATGTATTCTGTAGTACACGCGCCTGTTAGAGCCGGCTGATAATGACACACAGTTAAATAGTTTAAGATGGGAAAGTGTGTCCCATGTGGTCTATAACTTAGGGTACCTGGTTTTCACCTGGGGTGCCTTAAGACTTCAGTTCGTTTCCTAAATGGAAAAGGCTCCTTGGATAAACGAACATCTAGTGATGTGTTGACTGCTAAATGCTATTATTGCATGTTATAAGAGCCGGGTGTGGAAATACTTATGTGTGGTCAAGACTTCCATCTTGACCTCAGAGCAGGATGAGGGCTGACAGGAAGTAGCCTGCTGCCGCCGGTAAAATAATCCTGTTTTATAAGTGTGGGATCACTGTGACACGTTGACTTCCCCCTGACATGAATCATTTATGACGTTGATCCATGTTGTTTACGGAATGATGGTTTAACATGTGCAGCAACTGTATTGTGTGTAGAATATAAAATAATTTGTCAAATTGTACCGTTTTATTTTTTCATGCTGGGTGAAGTATAAAACAATAATGAATATGAAATAGGCACACGTATGTTGCAGGATTTGAAGTTGCTCGTTTGGAGAGAAAAAAAAAACATACATGCAGTTTTATTAGCAAAGAATATGCACATTTGATGTAAATATATTATAGTAAGGCCTTTCTTCTTTTTTTATTTTGGTGAAAAATGTTATTGCATTATGTGATTGCAAATAACAAACAAAAAAGGGGGAACATTGGGACATTACACAGTACACACAAGCATTATATTGCAATCAACCAAACATAATTAATCCTTTAACTTATTCACATTATTCACTATTATCACAATTCAACCTAAAGCATTTTAACATTATACCGGAACGTCACACCAGCCCGCTTGCTCGTTTCCAGTCGGCGATTAATAGCGGCAGGACCCATTCGGTTGGTGAAGCGCATGCGCGAAGATGCAAGACGGCGACGAAAAATTGATCGTTACATGACGGGTTTTCTCGCGATATATTGGGTATAAACGTCGCACGAGGAGACACACGGCGACGTGCGATGGCAGAAGAAGAGCAGGAGAGCAAGGTCAAGGTGGGTGAGGCCTTTAACTGTGACGTCACGCGTTTAGGGAGCACTTTAATGGGGGGGGAGTCGTTTTCAGAAGGTCAACCAAAGTGGGTCACAAAGGGTTAACTTGATTCGTGACGTCGGTTTACGTGTTACCTGGTTCAGACTTCATTTAACTCGCCTCAAGTTACCTTTCACTTTATTGAAAGGAGCTTTGTTATTGTCATGCGCAAATAATACGCCATCAATTCATGTCCATTCAATAGGAAAAAAAAACATTCACACACATTATACACACACAGTGTAAACAAGGTTGTGACTATGCATGTGTAAAATGACTGTTGATACAGATACAATATATATATTTTTATTGTATTGTGTATATATTGTAAACATGTTTGTTTTTGCTTCAAACAAATGTATTTATCTATAATAGTTTTGGTTGATTATTCACATTTTAAAGGTCTACTTTCATCTCTTTTTCTTTACCGGTCCGTCTCGTCTTTCAGGGCTTCAGGCTGCTGGGGATCCTGGACGTCCAGAACACCCCGTGTGCCAGAGACGCCGTCCTACACGGAGCCGGGGGCTCGATAGCTGCCGGCCTGCTGCACTTCCTGGCCACGAGTGAGTCTCATTTGATCCTGAACTGTGTGTGTGTGTGTGTGTGCGTGTGTGTGTGCGTTTGTGTGTGTGAGTGTGTGTTTTAACTCTCCACTCGGCTTTTATGTGATTCCCTTTTCTCACATCTTGAAGCAACCTCCAGCCAAAACGGGGCTTTTGAGAATTAATCGGATGGTTGACCACAGCAACATCTCCATAAGTGGACAAGTGCACTGTCACCAGTCAGTGAGAGGGACAGCCCCCCCCCCCCCGAGCAATAAACTAAGGAGAAGTTCATATTGAAATGTGCTCCAACTTAAAATATGTGACCTGATCAACACATCCAATGAAATGCTGGTCAAATATTAGATATCATATTTGGCAAACATCTGTTTCGTGCTCATCTGGATTTGATTTTATTAGCTTCAATTAAAAGAGTTGATTTAATGCACCCCATTTGAAAAGCGTCAATATTGTATAAACCTCGTATGTGTAATTTAATCTCTGTTTTTAGGTTTGTTTTGTGATGTCTGCCTCTCGGGACTACATATGAAAAATAGCCTCTTGGCTAACTCTGACACATTTACAGAAATGTTTTTATTAACTGTCCCTTATCAAGTTATAAAGTAAGTAATAAAAAATATATATATATATATATATATATATATATATATATATATATATATATATATATAGCATTAAATACAATGTGGATATCTCAAAGACTGTCAAATAAATGTATTTAACATAGTTTTGTTGTTTAAAAAAAACTATTGTGGCCCTGTATTTCAGGAAATTCATTTTTAAGTTCTTTAGAAAATCAGCTCATTAAAGATATTACTTTTAAGACTAAATATGTTTTAGTCTAAAACAAATTTTATATTTCCCCCCCGTCTTCATCCAAGTGTGTGTTCTTTCAGTTTTGAGAGCAAAACTCATTGAGGATGTTTTTAAGTATTGAGCCTTTTTAAGGCGTGAAATCAATAAGACCCTGCTGATGAATATAGATGGGGGGGGGGGGGGGTTAAAGCTAAATACTAAACTCTCAGCAGCGGTCTCTTTTGTCGTCCGCAGGTCGGGTGAAGCGCTCCTTTGACGTGGGGTTTGCAGGCTTCATGCTCACGACACTCGGGTCCTGGTAGGTTCTCGTGTTGATTCACACTTCACTTCTTTTTCGGTCTCTCAGCCTCTGATCACAACAAACTCTTCATTTTCCACATAACTACCATGAAAGAAAAGCGTCCTACCCTTTGACAATATTTGCAGAATTTCTCCCCCGAAAAACACGAGCTCACTTCTTACTGCAGTCTCCTCTCTAGTCAATTCAACGAGAGAGGAGCCCAGTGCATTGTGGGAAGTCTCTCAGCAGTCAAGCCACTTCTCTCTGTGTGTGTGTGTGTGTGTGTGTGTGTGTGTGTGTGTGTGTGTGTGTGTGTGTGTGTGTGTGTGTGTGTGTGTGTGTGTGTGTGTGTGTGTGTGTGTGTGTGTGTGTGTGTGTGTGTGTGTGTGTGTGTGTGTGTGTGTGTGTGTGTGTGTGTGTGTGTGTGTGTGTGTGTGTGTGTGTGTGTGTAACCGTGCCGTGTCTCCTTCCACAGGTTCTACTGCAGGATGAGCAACGCCAAGCTTCGTGCGCAGCAGAGGATGATCCAGGACGGCATCAAGAACAAGGTGGTCTACGAGGGGACCGTTCTGGACCCCTCAAACAAATCCAGGACGGCAACGCCATCGGGGCCCTCGTGACCTCCGGCGCTGAAGCTCCTGCCCTTCCTCTGGGAGGAGGAGGAGGAGGAGGAGGAGGAGGACTTTTGAAAAGACTCGGTTGCACAAATGATGGAAAGAACTGCAATTCCAGTATCCAGTTTGTTTTCTCATTATTTATTTTGAGACGTATGGACCTTTTTGATTGAGGAGCAAGCTGTGCAGAGAGTTCATCTCGACCCTGAAACAACACCAAATGATTTAAATTTAATATTTTCTCAATGTTTTTCCAGATGTACCAGTTAAACTCTCACTCCTCCAAAAGCCCTGTGACGCACGACTCATGCTGAGAATTCACCTTGATTGTTCTTAAATGTGTGGAAAATAAATTGTACGCTGATGAAATAATGTGTTTTGTGCATCTTGGGATGTTTCATCAGTGGTGCTGAAATGTCAAGTAGTTTATCCTTTTTTTTTTTTTTTTTTTTTAAAAGGTATCGCTGCCTTTCGATGTCCTCAACTGATCAATTAGTGTTTCTGCAAATACATTCGTAGCTTAGTAAGAAAATGTGAAATCATTTCAAAAAAAGTTGTTGCTTTTATATTCATGGAAACAATATTTAATGCTGCAAACTTCTTTAAGAAAAAAAAGGAAATTGGGTGTTTTTAAAAAAATATATATATATTTTCAATACAACTCAGTCATAACAGAAACCAATGGACGAGCTGTGGAGATGCAGTCCCATTTTAGAGGATGCAGCCGAACGGTGAACATCAGTCTTATCCGCAGAGCAGCTGACTCAGCGAAAAGTTCCCCCTCGGCTGCAGGTAGGAAACCGTCAAACAAAAGGCACATCAACGTTGTCTTATTCTGATCCTCTGAATTACTTAACATTGCAAAATGTTCCGTGTAAAAGCGTCAAAGTGGTTCATGTAGACCGCACTGCTCTTATTCTGCTTTTTGTTTGGTACTTTGTGGATTTAACTATAAAGATTTGATTGTAATGTTCAAAGAACCAG
This sequence comes from Cyclopterus lumpus, assembly GCF_009769545.1. Lineage (NCBI taxonomy): Eukaryota > Metazoa > Chordata > Actinopteri > Perciformes > Cyclopteridae > Cyclopterus > Cyclopterus lumpus. The sequence continues at coordinate 4,848,315 of NC_046980.1, read as the reverse complement.
GAGTATTAACTGATATTATTAATGTGTCTACTATAAAAAAAAATTCCACCCCGTTTGGTGCACGTGTTGTACCACCGGACGGCCAGCAGGTGTCGCTGCAGCAGCCTTTTAATCTTTCCGTTGCATCATCGCCCACCAAGTCCTGTGAGCTGAAGTCTACTGAGGGAAATGTTGAAGATGACTTCAAGGTGTAAATTTAGTCTAGAACAAAAACAAAAAGTCATCTTTAATGGTGTTAGTGTGTTTTTTTTTTTTACTGATGCCAGATAGTTTCCCCCCTTTTACAACCAAGTGTTGTGGCTCCAGAGTAAAAAATGATACACACTTTGCTTTATTCATCTCGAAATGTAAGAGCAGATTTCCTGGACGACAACAGCTTATTTTTTCTTTCATTTTCTTTTAATACATAGTTCTGTCAGAATGTGTGCACGTCATATCCGTAACGTCACGACGTAGAAATGACCACAGGCAAGGTTGTTTTTTTTTAAATTTGAAAGTACTCCAGATAGTTCTTTACATGCCCTAACATGATGTTGTCACATTTCTAAAACATTTGCCAAAAAAAACAAAAACATTTACGGGGCTTTTCTCGCTCGCACTTTGAAAATCTTCTAAAAAAAATATACCTAAAACACTATAGCGGCCCCACGCGAATCCAGACGACACAAATATAAGCAAACCAGTAATATTAATGCAGTTACAATTCGGAACGCACCGTCCCTTCACATCCCTGCTACCTAAATGTTCTCGTTTCCCAACAACCCCATGAGGAGGGGGGGGGGGGGGAGAGGAGGCGCCGTCCTTTTGACCGCCACACGTGCGTGGTCTTATTATAGAAGAACTTTATCTCCCTCTGTGTTGCTGTGTCCTCTGGGACGATTTGTTGGCACACCGGCAAGTCGAGAGAGAGAGAGAGAGAGGAGAGGGGGGGGGGGGGGGGGTGTCACCTCGGATAATACCACGCTGATATATTGTTACCTGACTTAGATTGTCACAGTCACGGTCACGAGGGGGGGGGGGGGTGGACATCTGTCGCAGCCCCGGCATGCCACATACTTGTGTCCTCGAGAGCTCACAGCACACACGTGAGGTTCCAGATAATAAAACGTGTTAAGGCTTTTTATTTCAATTCCAAAACGTGTCCATACACATTGTGATTCTTTTTTTGGGGGGTTTCAAACATATATATATATATATATATATATATATATATATATATATATATATATATACGCAGTGTTTTTAATTCCCTCAATACGAACCCATGAAGCTCTCCATTACGCCAGCAGTCACGAGTGAAGGCCGGTCGGCACACCTCCAAATGCTTTCCATGGGATTTAAAAAGAAAAAAAAAGAAAAAGGGATTTACCGCATTTGTATATCTTTTTCCTCATATTTGCATTCGTCAACAAAAACAAACAAAAAAAAGGAAGTAGTCCGCTGGGAATCACTGCGTTTGGCATGATTCGTGGTCGGCTGTCGCGAGAACTTCCCTTTTCGTTGTCGAAGTCATTTGGTTGATTATGTTGACGGCGGCGTAGTGTTTAAAAACAATCAGTTGTGGTGTAAAAAGACACGTCGCATTGACCACCGCCCGACAATGGACCCTGAAATAATGTCCCAGTACGATTTTTTTTTAAAACTATAAAGTGCATGTGTAAAAGAAAATGAGGTTTGTTTTAAACGTTTCAAATGAACCGATTTCTATTAAATGCGCCAGGCCACCGTAAGCCCCCTTTTGCTTCCATCTAATCTGTTTTGCTCAGCCATGAGTACGCCATAATTAAATCCGTGGGCGTTATTGGGTTGTTTGAGCAGCCCTGTTGGTTTTCTTTCCTCTTGTTTTCGCTGCGTCAGCAGTATTAAGCCCTCGGTCACGCCTCGGTTTCAATACTTTACTGGGGGAAAGCTATTGTTTTTAAATGCTAATGCCTGCTTTGAAAACCAGGACTTGTGTGGTGGGTTCAAATATAAAATTACCTTCTTTTTTTTAAAGCTTCGAGGGGATTATCTCATGAGCCTAGCGTGCTCGAGCTTTAAGTGACTTTTATCACTGTTTGTCTTTGGAAGTTCAAAAAAAATAAGAAAAGCTCACTCGAATGCAGCGACGTCTTACTTGGTGTTTTATTTTGCCCCTGATCTCGGTCCCGAGTCTTTTGACATTGAGTAACCTGCCAATATCAAAATCCGATCGGATATTTCGTTGTATTTCCACAGTGCAAACCAAGGTTACAATAAGCCCACATCAAAGTGTGTATGTTTGACAGCTGCGCAGCTCTGCTTTAAGAAGATTATGGCCTTCACAGCAGGTGTCCTTTAATGGTTTCCTAGTAAACTGTGTGCACCGATAGCATGGTGTGTAATAGTCGGGAGATTTGAGAGGGGCTAAAACAGTCCTCCTGAAAAATAAATTAAAGTTAAATCAACAGCAGCGCTTATGGTCAATCTATGACACAACTATGAATATTTTAGTTTCGTAGGAGGGGGGGGGGGGGGGGGGGGGGGGGGGGGGGGGCCCGTTCTACTTGTGTGTGCCCAGCGGTGTGTTCTGTTACTTATCCATCCATTAAAAATATAGCTGAGCTCCTATAATAACAAAGAGCATAGGTGTGATGTTTTTTTTTTTTCTTTCCATTTATGTTGTATATAAAAAGTATACAAAAAAATCAAAATATATTGTACTGTTAAAATGATGTCGTTACACATTGCAAACATTCGTTAATAATCCAGTCCTTACTGATGTATAATGTAAAAAAAAAAAAAAAAAAATGTACTGAAATGAGCTTTCTTACTTAACATGTCGATTCGATCATAGGTTCACACGCGTCACTGTTCTCGTTGGCCTCTTTCAATTTCTCGTCCTTCGTTTCGGACACGGCGTCGCCTTGTGATTGTTTAGAGTACTGCGTCTTCACGTTAAAAACATCCCACTTCTCCGGGATCAGGCCTTTGTTGAAGAGCAGGTCCGCCAGGTAGGAGAACAGCAAGATCGACAAAAAGGCAGACAGCATGCAAATGGTCCTGATCGGGGAGCGCTGGACGTAAACGCCGTTCACCAGCGTGCATCCGGGGAACTTGAGGACGGGTGCGAGCCCGATCAGCGGCTCCCCGCACAGCACCCGCAGCACCGTGCCCACCGCGCAGCCCAGCACGGCGCCGTAACCGTTGGAGATGCTGAAGAAGAGGACGCAGACGAGCTGCGGCAGCATGAGCGTGTAGGTGAGGTCGGACCGGAGCATCCAGATCATCAGCACGCTGTTGTCCAGGAAGGTGAGAGACGTACCGGCCAGGCCCACGACCACCACCGAAAGCCGGATCACCCACTGGATCTCTCTCTCCGATGCCTGGAGGAAAGAAAACGACAACATGTACTTCCTCTAATGTGAACGAGTATAAGGATGTATGTTGTCCTTTAACTCCCACGTGAAGCAAATCTCAAGGACCCTTCAATCGGGCACATCTGGTCCCAAAAAGATGCAGAAAAGCTGGTTCACGCGTTTGTTACTTCCAGACTAGATTAGTGTAACTCCTTATTATCAGGCTGCTCTAATAAGTCTCTTAAATCCCTCCAGTTGATCCAGAATGCTGCAGCTCGTGTACTCACAAAAACTAAGAAAAGAGATCACATGACTCCTGTATTAGCTGCTCTGCACTGGCTCCCTGTAAAATCAAGAATCGCATTTAAAATTATTCTCCTCACCTACAAAGCCTTGATTGGTGATGCACCATCATATCTTAAGGAGCTTGTAGTACCATATTGCCCCACTAGAGAGCTTGTAGTACCATAGACCACCACTAGAGAGCTTGTAGTACCATATTGCCCCACTAGAGAGCTGCGCTCACTAAATGCGGGGCTACTTGTGGTTCCTAGAGTCCTAAAAAGTAGGATGGGAGCCAGAGCCTTCAGTTATCAAGCTCCTCTTTTATGGAACCAGCTTCCACTTTCAGTCCGGGAGGCAGACACAGTCACCTCATTTAAGAATAGACTTAAGACTTTCCTGTTTGATATTTCTTATAGTTAGGGCTGAATCAGGTGTGCCCTGGTCCAGCCCCCTTGATATGCTGGGACAGGGATGTCGTATGTGTACAGATTGTAAAGCCTAAGCCTGTAAAGGCTAATTCGTAATTTGTGATATTGGGCTATACAAAATAAACTGAACTGAATTGAACGGATGAGAATAATCTTCCCCTCCTCCTCCTCCTCCTCTTCCTCCTCACCTGTGGCCTCAGGATGTTCCTGTAGATGTTGGCGGTGAAGATGGAGGCCGCGGACAGCAAGGCGGAGTCAGTGGATGACATCACAGCGGCGGCCACCGCCCCGATGCCGATGATGGAGATGTAGGTCGGGGTGAGGTGCTGCAGCACGAGGGGCAGGATGAGTCCCGCCTCCCCGCGCATATACGGAGACGGAGAACCATAAGAGGTCAAGTTCCAGTCTGAGAAAGACAAATAGACACACACGTGTGTATTAATTTGTGTATTAGTTTCAAGTTGTTTTCCCTTCAATGTTTTTTCATTAATTCTTTTATTTTAAAATATTTTCTCTAGGCCAAAGATTTAATTTAATATAATTTAGCAGGAGGGGATTCTAAAATCTTACATCCTGCACTGCACAAGGTTTATTGTGATTTTTATTATTGATATATTTCATAAAGCGAAGCACCGATCGGACCTTTCTCAGCCCCAATAGCTATCCCTTGGTATTGGCCATCAGCCGAAAAAATAATATGAACATTGCTTTCTTGGCTCAAAAACAAAATGTAACAAATAAATACACAGCTTTTTCAGAATTGTTATTTCATAATAAATGAATACATCTTATACCAGTTACTTTATTGCAGCAACACATTGGAAAGTAACTAAACTGAGTTAGTCTTCCAAAAAGTGAAGGTTAATGTGATTTTAAGTCCCAGGTTTAAACATGTTTTAGCCTGTGGAGTGTCAAACAACAAGATCTCTGTTCCTGAAACCGTACTTGTTGATGCAGCCACTGCACCGAGCAGTATGGGAGGGATGCCCAACGTGGGCACGATGAACGCCGCAGCGAAGCAGGTGATCTTGGCCGTGGCCGAGGAGGCGGCTGACAGCGTCCTCTGGTGGAAGTTCTGAAGACCCAAGTTCCCCAAACCCTTGAAGAGGTGGAGGACAGACAACAGACCAGGTAAGTCACACATTGGATCATAGCAGCAGGAAAGCAGTAGAACCTCAAGGTTCATTAGCACGTGTCCTCATCTATATTCGTGTTGTTTTATCATACACGTTAAGCTAAGCAAGAGCCACTCCTGACCACCATCTGTGTTTGGATTAGAACAACTTACTGGGAAACTATGGATAAATATAGTTTGATCAAGGATTCAGGGAGTCCCCTCCGCCCAAAAAAAACATGAAATGTAAAAAAAAAAAAATCTTTTGGCAGAACAAATGATAAACTCTGTGACCTAAATGTAATGAAACACGAGGGGCACGAACCGGAGCTGGAGCGGCTCAATCATCCCCTACCTTTAAAAAAACAACAAAAAAACAACCTCCACCCCTTGAAGAGCTCTCAACACTGCTGGGAGGTAAAGTCCTTCAGTCTCCTTCACCCAAGCTTATTAACAGATTTAGCAAGACCTCTTTACACGGTGTCATGATTATCAGCTAATCTCGGCTGCAAGTTGGTTTTGAAAACTTAAGCTAGCTGTCAAAGTCCCAACTGTGTCAAGTGGAGGAATTCACATCTCTGCAGGCTCTATTTGGTAAAAAAAAAAAAATTATAAATAAATAATGAAATCGTAGGAGAATGTTTGTGTAACACCTGCAGTGCAGCCCTGCTCATTGCATAAGACAGATAACAAGTCTTTTTTAAAAAAAAAAAAGGAGATGTAATCTTTGAAAAGCATATTTGGACCATGTCCAAAATGTCTGAAACTAGATATGCCGCCCGTGACTTAATAAAACAGTCAACCAGAGGACATCCTTGTCTGCATTCTGGAGCAAACTTCACCTTTTTTAATAATCGTCACCTTTTAACACGCATGCAATCTTTCATGAGAACCCTTTTAGTCTCACCAGGAGTAGAAAGTTATCGATCCACCTCCAGGCCCTGTCTGCCTCCAGGGTACCGACCCACGGAGACTGGAAGGTGGAGTTGTAGGCTGTCTCGGTGATGTCCAACACAGCGGGGCCCATCATCGCGAAAGGAACACACAGCCACTAAGAAACAACAACAATATAGTGTTAGCTCACAAAGGACCTCATGCTAGACCACGTGAAGGTTCATTAAAGTTCATCAAAAAGCAGCATAATAATTTTATTCTTCTCTCAGTTCACCCTAATGGTTAGATGAAGATGTCCTAGCGTTACCTATGTATTTACTGTATCTGCTTGTTTTTATTTATAATTTATTTATAATTTTATAAGTCTGTTTTAGCGTTAACTCATACAGACCGACGCAGTCACACCTCAGTGTCCAGTTCACGTGGTGTATTCTTTTTTTGGACTGGGCAGCGCTAACTATTGAGCCATCGTCACAAAGAGATTCTATCCCATACAAGATTGTGTCAAATTAATTAATTTTGTTAAGCTTGTTTAGGTTTAGCTAACAAAACTACTTGTTTAGGTTTAGCCAACAAAACTACTTGTTTAGGTTTAGTCAACAACACTTCTTGTTTAGGTTTAGCCAACAAAACTACTTGTTTAGGTTTATCCAACAACACTTATTGTTTAGGTTTAGCTAACAAAACTACTTGTTTAGGTTTATCCAACAACACTTCTTGTTTAGGTTTAGCCAACAACACTTCTTGTTTAGGTTTAGCTAACAAAACTACTTGTTTAGGTTTAGCCAACAAAACTACTTGTTTAGGTTTAGTCAACAACACTTCTTGTTTAGGTTTAGCCAACAAAACTTAGGTTTAGCCAACAAAACTACTTGTTTAGGTTTAGTCAACAACACTTCTTGTTTAGGTTTAGCCAACAACACTTCTTGTTTAGGTTTATCCAACAACACTTCTTGTTTAGGTTTAGCCAACAAAACTACTTGTTTAGGTTTAGTCAACAACACTTCTTGTTTAGGTTTAGCCAACAAAACTACTTGTTTAGGTTTAGCCAACACAACTACTTGTTTAGGTTTAGCCAACACAACTACTTGGTTAAGTTTAGCCAACACAACTACTTGTTTAGGTTTAGCCAACAAAACTACTTGTTTAGGTTTAGCCAACAAAACTACTTGTTTAGGTTTAGCCAACAAAACTACTTGTTTAGGTTTAGCCAACAAAACTACTTGTTTAGGTTTAGCCAACAAAACTACTTGTTTAGGTTTAGCCAACACAACTACTTGTTTAGGTTTAGCCAACAAAACTACTTGTTTAGGTTTAGCCAACACAACTACTTGTTTAGGTTTAGCCAACAAAACTACTTGTTTAGGTTTAGCCAACAAAACTACTTGTTTAGGTTTAGTCAACAACACTTCTTGTTTAGGTTTAGCCAACAACACTTCTTGTTTAGGTTTAGCCAACACAATTGCTTGTTTAGGTTTAGCCAACAACACAATTGTGTTAGGTTTAGCCAACACAATTGCTTGTTTAGGTTTAGCAAACACAACTACTTGTTTAGGTTTAGCCAACAAAACTACTTGGTTAAGTTTAGCCAACACAATTGCTTGTTTAGGTTTAGCCAACAACACAATTGTGTTAGGTTTAGCCAACACAACTACTTGGTTAAGTTTAGCCAACACAACTACTTGTTTAGGTTTAGCCAACAACACAATTGTGTGAATATATTCACAAAAGCTACAGACAAAAAGGATGTGGCTGTGAAAGCTAGCTTCAATGTGGCTGAAGCTACCTAGCAGTGCATGCTAAATGTATGTGAGTAGGTGTGCCCCAGACCACATAAAGGTGTGTGTGCAGGTGTTAAACGTCTAGGAGAAATCTACATATCATACAGTTGGCAACATATACATATTCAGTATGTAATGCCTGGGTTGGGTTCAAATAGCATTGTTGGCTACGGACACCTGGGTGCCATGTTATATAAACCTGGGTGTAAATAGCCACAATGGCTTCTGACACACACACTCACTAATAGCATCTGCCATGAATAATTGTATTAGTTGTACTATCAAAAATGATATAGCCAAGTTTTAAATATGGGGCATTTAACCTAGCTTAGCATAAAGAGCAGAAGCAGGTGGAAACAGCTAGCGTGGCTCTCTCCAAAGCTCAAAAGTACACCGACCAAGACCTATAACACCCGCTAATTAAAAGGTGTCTTTTGTACTGTACGCACATAAACATGTAAAAACAGCTGGCACGTGAAGATGCCAGGCAAATGAGCAGAGGAGCAGATGTACTGAGCTTGTGGATATTGTTCGTGACGAAATAGTTCCAGCACGCGACTCCGCCTAAAACCACAAATTGATGGGTTTTTTTACATTTCTGTTTTGAAAACTACTAATTAGTGAGTTTTTAGAGAACTTAGTGGGCCTATTTTTGAACTTTAAACAGAGCCATAATAACAGTGTCATCCTTTTTCAAACACCTCCCTGTTATAGGGAGGTGTTATAGGTTATAAAAAATAATCCACGGCCTATAGGACGGCTTAGGGTACACATTAGGATGCAGCGATAGCGATAACTCACCAAGCTGATGAAAATGAGAATGAGCTGTATGACGTCCGTGTAGGCCACAGAGTAAAGACCTCCCATCAGGGTGTAGGTGATGGCCACAGCAGCCGAAATCCAGATGCTCACAGTGTAGGACAAATTCAGGATCACACTCATCGTTACACCTGTAATATGCACACACACATTAGTGATTTACAAGTGCTCATTTACACATTCAATATACTTGTGAGGACGTGAAACCCTAATGTTGACAGTTGTGTTAATGTTTCACGAACCTTCACTTGTCAACCAAACTTATTTTTCACAATAAGAGAAGTAAAAGTAAGACATCACTTTGTAATCTGTATATTTTCTTCAGAATTTTAAGCTAATCAAAAGAGGAAACGTCCTTCCTTATCTGGATAGAAATACAGCAATGGCACTCGGCCACATGCGTGCTGCTATACTGTTTGAGGTTGAGTATTAACACAAAGTTGTTATTGTACTCGCCAAGGTTTTGTCGGATGGGCGAGTCAGAATTTGATTACCTAATCAGTAGTTAAATAGTTAGACGAGGACAAGCATGCATTGAACTTCAGAAGCTGCATTATTAAATCGCACAAGCACACCCTCAAGCCTTTTAGTGTTTAACTGGTGTAGTTTCTTTATCAATTCAACTGATACGGAGTGTACCGGTTGGTTTCTTGGAACAGAAACTTGTTTGGCCTCTTACTTCATACATTATTAAGTATGACTGTATTTACAAACCAAGTACAATAGAAGAGAGGGCGCCAGAAGATAAATGCTCCTCAAATAATAATTAAGAGATGGGATGTTGGCATAATATGTATAATATTTAATAGCAATTTATCAGGAGACACATAACCAAAACAGAGCTTTTTGTTGGTTAAAGTTGCCTTAAATGTGTCAGGAAACAGACAAGAGAAGAGATCAAATCTAGAAGTCACTGGTATTACCCTTATCTCAGTGTTTGAATGCATTTTAATGCATTACCACAACACTTATCTCGGACCAACCACTCCTCTGGTTCCCGCTGTGACTTTGGGTCTCGTTCCTTTGATGGAGTTATTTCAGACCAGCCGTACAATTAGATAACGGCTTGTGTTTCACTCAACACCTCGGCAAAGGGCTGCGATCAACAGCTGCTCCGCTGCCAGGGTCAACACACATGTATCAAACGCATCACACCCACACATCGAGGCAGTCTTACCTAATCCTATGAGTGTTCCCGTTACCCACATAATCTCTGATGCGAGCGAAGCCAGAGACAGAGCGGCCGTCGGTACTTTTCCATATTTGATCTGGAATGGATCCATCATGGTCACGTATTTATTGTTTCTCATCGGCTCGGCGAAGAACAGGCCACCTCAACGGATAAAAACAAAGACGTGGACAGATTCTTTTGATTAAATGGCTGAAGGTATTGAAACAGTTATTTGTCCATTTGGTACATAAGATAAGCATCATGGTCCACATTAGGCTTTGGAATGAGAGAAATGGATTAGTTTAATTGAGCAGATTTCTAACTTTTTTTAGCGAAACACTACATTTCTTGTTTTTTTCTACAGGAAACCGTTACACAGAAGTGGTGAGCCGCGAAGGTGCTGACACAACAGAGGACAGCCGAAATGTTCCGTGTTTAAATTCAGCGTTTCTTTCTCTCTTTATTTTTTTTTTTATTTAAGAAGTACAAAAAAAACAAAAAAAACTGGCTAATTGTCAAACATATTCAAATATCGAATCACAGCAAAACAAACATGTATTAAAAAGTGTGTCACTGTGATATGTATCCACATTGATATCCGCGGGGCATTCATCGGGGTTTAAGAGCATAAATCTTTCTCTCATGTGATTTTTCATGTGGAAGAGGAATGCCGTTCTTTTTTTTCTCTGCTAATCTCCGGAAATAAGGGAAGCTGTGTTTCCATTGATCAAAAAGGTGTTGTTACTGTACACTGTACTGTGTTATGCATTTCAGGAGATTATGTATGATAAAGTGCTATAATTACCTGTTGTGAGAAAAAACAATTTCTCTTAAACTGCCATAGTTCTTACTTTAGTACGGGATGTCCCACATTGCCCAGCAGGCCTTTTTTTTGTAGTTTCCAGAGAAAAGGGAATCCATACACCTCAACTGTTAAGCAGCAATAGCAACACAAAATACAGAGATGACAGTGTCTTAATGATGCTTTCACATAGTACAACCAAAAGGTCACATGTGCACGTTCATTTCTCACAGAGTCTGTAAAACAATGGACGAAACTTTAAGTTAAAGAAAGGTTGAGCCCAGTCTGACTGTAGAGCTGAGCCCAACCAGCCCAGTCTGAGATGTCCTAAATGGAAAAGACTGGTATCGAGATATTTCTTATGTATTATCGTGGAATTTTCTTGGTTAAATGTGTCGTTTATTCTAAACTGTAATGCATCGGTCAAATATGTGCAGTTTGACCTCATCATTTAACCCATCTTGAGCATTTAGGAGCAGTGGGTTGCTGTATAGCGTTTCGAGGCCACCGGTCCACAGTGGGAGTCTCTACCTTTTGGTCCCACATGCCACAGTTTTTATTTGTTTTCCCTTTTTGCCCCGAGTTCTCTGGTTGCCTTTGTAGTGAACTTGAGAGACTGTTTTGCATAGAGATGCAAAAATCCTTCTAATTTACAAGTGCTGGTAATGTTCCATGTTCCATCGTCGTCGTCATCCTATATATATATATATATATATATATATATATATATATATATATATATATATATATGTATAACGAGCAATATATATGTATAACGAGCAAATGTCCTCATTTTAGGTGAGAAGTTTCATGCACAAATATGTGGGAAGATATTATAATTGTGTCACATTGTGCGATATAATTACATTGTTTTCTCAGTTATAATCCTTGTTTGTTTTTTTAATAGTGCAACATTTCTGCAGAAGTCTCCTTCAGTCTTCTACCCTGAGGACTTTACTGAGTGAGTGAAGACTATTCAGGGCACAGGACATTATTCACGTATCCACAAGAGGTCGCTTAACATAAATATAGTTTGTTTTAAAAGGTCCAATGTGTCAGATTTAGTGGCATCTATGGGCAGATATGGAATATAATATTCATAGCAATGTTTTCATAAGTGTATAATCGACCTCTTTGCCCAGAACGGACAAACCCGACACCGGCTCTATAGAGCTAGCCTTTTCCGCTTTCGGGAAACTGGTAACGTGAGACGGAGTCTGAATTCAATGTCTCCCAAAGTAGGTCGAGGCAAAGGAAATGTTCGCAAATGTGTGATTTTTGGGCTATGCAAAAATAAATTGTATTGAATTAAATTGAAGGTCCTGAAAGATAGCGCGGGATTACCGCGATTTATGGGGCGAGTGTATGGGCATTCAGTCGGTTTACGAACACAGACTGTACAAAATATGGACGCAGTCTCCGTGACTCATAAAGCGTCTACGATCTTAATCGTGCCTCTCTTTGAGCCAAAGATGTCAAACTTGAGGCCTGCCGACAAAGGTAATTTAATGACGATGGGGAAGCGAACGCATTTGTTTGTGCTTAAAGGACAAAACCGGTTAGTCTTCTATCACGAGGCCAATTCTGTTGCCGTTTTGACAACAAACACGGAGCCAAGTACTTTAAATTAAGCCTCAGAAGGAAAAACATTTAAATTGCCTGAGAATTAAAAGGCATAATGCAATCGCAAGACCACATAAAAGGTACGTGAGCAGGCGTGCCTCCAGACCACATAAAGGGTATGTTTTCTGTTTTCTGTTTATTTCTTTAACTGCATTGCAACTTTTATTCGATTTCTTGATTTTTTTACATTACATTACATTACATGTCATTTAGCTGACGCTTTTATCCAAAGCGACTTACAATAAGTGCATTAAACCGTGAGTCCAAACTCAAGAATCAAGCAAGTACAATTTCTTCAATAACGTTAAACTACAGAGTACTATCCGTAAGTGCCATTTAAGTGCTACTAAAGTGCTAAACAACAAAGTGCTATCGGTAAGGGACATTTAAGTGCTACTAGAGTGCTACTACTTTTTGCCTGTTTTTAATGTGTTAATGAATGTTCTTCATTGTTTTTAAATCTCGTTTTCTTTTGCATTATCTTTTGATGCTTTTGATGGTTTTACGTGAAGCACTTTGAATTGCCTTGTTGTTAAAAATGTGCTGTACAAATAAACTTGCCTCGCCTTGGTGTGATCCAGATCACATAAGGGCGTGTGAGTAGGTGTGCCCCAGATCACATTAAGGTCAGGTGTGATCCAGGTCACATTACGGTCAGGTGTGACCCAGATCACATTACGGTCAGGAGTGACCCAGATCACATAAAGGCGTGTGAGTAGGTGTGCCCCAGATCACATTAAGGTCAGGTGTGATCCAGGTCACATTACGGTCAGGTGTGCCCCAGATCACATTAAGGTCAGGTGTGACCCAGATCACATTACGGTCAGGTGTGCCCCAGATCACATTACGGTCAGGTGTGCCCCAGATCACATTACGGTCAGGTGTGATCCAGGTCACATTACGGTCAGGTGTGATCCAGATCACATTACGGTCAGGTGTGCCCTAGATCACATGAAGGTGTGTGTGCAGGTGTGCCCCAGACTACATAAAGGTATGTCAGCAGGTGTGCCCCAGACCACATAAAGGTATGTCAGCAGGTTTACATTTGTTTGACACCCTTGCGTTATGCCTTCATGTAATTTAAACGGATGAGTTGTATAAAAATGCAGACTCAAGTGGCCATATGAGGAACTGTATTTTTTTTTTTTCTGGGACCTTTTTTTGGTTGCAGTTTTGGCTCTTTGGTTGCAGACTGCAAACTTGCCACTAGATGCCACCAAATCCAACACAATGGACCTTTTTTTTTTTTTTTTTTTTTAATATGTGAACCTCCAGCAGATACTGTTATTTTTTTTTTTCTCCAAATAAGGACAATCTCAAGCAGGGGGACCAACTGTACATTTATCCCTATTGGGGATGGGCAGCTAAGAATACCAACGTCCATTTTTATCCACGCAGCGCGGTGCGTAATGAGCATTGCAGCCTCGTGGTTGGCCCACCAGCAGCGGGGCTGTGTACAAAAATGAAAACAAGTGACACCGGAGCGCTGCTCTCAGCGACCGTTCACCGTGAAACCTCACCGATGACGAAGCACATGGTGGCCGCGATGGGCATCACGGCCCAGATCAGTCCCATGGAGGGGTTGTAGACCGCCTCCGCGGTGCCCACGATGAATCCACCTCCGACCCACGTCGCTGTGCACACAAACACAAGAGACTGTCACACACACACACACACACACACACACACACACACACACACGGGCAGAGGGCAGAGGCATGGAAGGTTAGCTTGCTGCTCCTGTCAAACTCAATCATGCATGTAACCCGAGAACCTAAGCCCCTTACTGGACGTAAGGTGATATGTCTATCTTGGATAACAAAAAACAAAAAAGATATATATATATATATATATAACCTTTCAGGACTCAAGGTGGAGGAACCGGGCATGTCTACTGCAACTTTAATAAGAGATTAATTTTAAATAGGGGGAATTTGCTGTAAATTTAATGACCACTTACTTTACCCCCCCCCCCCCCCCCCCCACCCCCTGTCCTGAAAGTGAGCCGACACAAGTGATTTAGGCTGAGAGTCAGTGGCATGCGTAAGGATTAAGCGACATTTCATACGGATTAATTTCCTGCTATACTCCGTTTATTTTATTATATTTATTTATTATATATATATTATTTATTTTCAACCACATTATAACTTCCCGTTTTGCTTTTGTCTCTTCACCGTCGGTTATTATAGCCTAATGACTCACAACATGCACGCGCATCGCCTGCACTTTTCCACAGATTTTTTAAAATTTGTATTCATTCGTATATTTATTTTTATCGATATATATATATATATATATATATATATATATATATATATATATATATATATATATATATATAAATAGATTTTAAAAACGCAGTTTTTCAGGCGGCGAGCTGTTAATAAATAACCCCGGAGTCAGATCATCTTTTCGGGTCTTCACGCGTAAAAAGAAAAGGGACAAGATGACTTCCGGTCTGCACGCCCGCTCCGTCATCCATCCCGTCCGTGTGCCGCAGTTACTCGCCTGTCATGGTGAAGATGCCGACGACCAGGCTGATGCCCCGGTTGCCAAGCAGTGCCATCTCGGTTATATCCCCGTCGCCCTTCTTGGCTTCCCGTTTGGACTTGAAGGAAGCCCAGATGCCGATGCCGAGGACCAGCAGGTAGAAGAACACCATGACGGCCACGCCGGGGATGTTGAGGGCCATGATGGTGATGATGAGGCTGCTGTGGGATTTCCGACTGGAGGACTGAGCGTGTGCCGGGCAGCCTGGATGATACAACACATCCCCTCACTGCTCGAGGGAGGAAAGGAAAAAAAAGAAAAAGATATGCTCAGGAGGCGCCCTGGCGGCGGCGGCGGGGTACTGCAAGTCCGCAGCAGGCAGACAAGCCCCGTCAAGGTGAAACACACGCAGCAGGCCTAACAGTCTATTTTTTTTTTTTATTATTATAAAAAATAAAAAAATAAAAGAAGCATAGTGTGACTGTTTTATGTGGGTATGAGGGCCCGGAGAACATTTCAGCAGCTTCTGTTTGTGTATGTGGGTGTATGCCCTTTGCTTATGTGGAGCGTTTATCCGATCTGGGGGAGGGAGGGAGGTAGGGGGAGGGGGAATTGGCCCCAGTGCTTTTGTTCTTTCTTTTTTTCTTTTTCTTTTTTTCTTAGGTTGTAACAATGCCCATGCCATTCGCCACGCTGATACTCAGTCACATCCTGCTCACTTTCCAAAGAATACAATTATATTGTATATCCACCGTTTTTATAAAAAGAAAATTCAGGCCTGCAAGCGTGTGAGTTTGCTCTTTTTTGTTGTTGTTGTTATTTCTATTCTTACCTTCCGATTTCTATTTATGGCAACAAAGTACAAAAGACATATTTTTGGAAAAGCTTATTTTCGGGCCCAGTCAGTTGACGGTTGTCAGAATGCTTGTTAACAGTAGGTGTTTCCAGTTCAGATTTCCGGTTTCCAGCCCAATCACAACTTAAAACAGTCTTTTCCGAGTAAACCTTGAATAAAAACAGATTAGCACTTAAATGGCACTTTCATGTTTGTAGTTTGGGCTTTCTTCAAGAAATGTTACTTGCTTGATTCTTGTTGTTCTGAGTTTGTACTCGTGGTTGAATGCTCTTATTGTAAGTCGCTTTGGATAAAAGCGTCAGCTAAATGACATGTAATGTAAAACAGGCCCAACTGAATAAATGAGAAACTCACCCTTAAATCATAACCTTGCTAGAAACCCATGAAAAATCGGAAAAAAACCTTTTGATGCAATAGAAAACGCATCATACCCATACAAAGCTTCATATCTACATCAAATATCTAAAGATAAAAAGTGCAGTCGAACAACCAAATACACAAAAAGGTTAATGTCAGCGACGATGACGTCAAGGCAAGTGGGTACTCCTTTATCCCTAATGAGGAGCATCTCATGTCAATCAAACATTTCTCCAATAAAATTAATCTGTTTTTGACCGTCAAATGACTGCTTGTTTAGTTATATTCTTCATTGTTTCTATTGTTGATGGTTCATACCTTGATACAAACCATATGAAACCATATAAAAGAAAAATAGACCTCATTTCCACCCTCTGAGCATATTTTAATTGTATTCAACTATATATTTTTTTGGCTTAAGGAGTGTCGATGTAAATAGTACTGTTGGCTTCTGAGACCTATGTGCTAATAGTCTCCGCCATAACATAGTCTATGGGGAAGCAGTACACACCCTAAGATGACTCTACAAGCATTCAGTGGTGCAATTTTAATTGGTATGAATGTTTCACCGTGCCAACATGTCCATAGACTTTTCATTGTAATGTCATGAACGTAAACAAGTCTAAAACCAGTTTTAAAACTGCTAACCTCGGTTTTTATAACCAGTGATATCCTAATCTGTGAGGTCATGGCGGCTTTAAAACATACCGGTTATTTTCCTTATGCCCTTAAGTTCTTAATACAATGATACTATGTACTTAATTCACAGTGGGATACAGAAATTGGCTTTACCATATGGTTATTTCTACCAATCGGTGTCCCTAGATCTCAGAGACAGTAGTAGTACTACTGATAGAAATATGACTGATAATAATATTAAATGTAGCAGTGGGTGTCAAGCAGGCTCACGGCAAGCAGGCGCATCCCCGATCCATGGAAACCTGCAAAAATAAACAACCAGAAAGGCACTTTTATTGTGAAGGAGTCACAGGAAACACAATGTATTTTTCACCAAGGTTAGTGCTGACAGCGAGTGCTCATCAAAATTGTGTCCACAAAACAACAACAGTGGATTTTTTAATTTGACAAGGAAGTTATAATGATGTATAATATGCCTTAAAATCATCTTAACTTGAGGTCAATTTACTGCCTTTAATTTCTAGAGCTTAACAGCATTTAATGGTCTCAATCAGCAGATGGAGACGGGTTAGTTACAGTGTTCCTCCATTCATGGGTTATACGGAGGGACACTTGGTCCATATCTATGACTTCAACATGGGGGTTGCTCTGGGAGGACATATCTCGTATCCCGTTTAAAAATCAAGAATACACCATGCTTATATAAGAAGCAGCAAAGATTAACACATACGCCTGCACACTATTTAAATACTCAAGAGCTTTCAAAACCATTAAGGGTTAGTTTATTTCTCTTTTATGTGTTGATACTTCCTTTCATACCCAGACTGTGTTGTCTGTTCCCTAACTTAAAAAAAATGGTTTGCATTGCACTGTAAAAAGGCTTCTATTTTTGTCATAGTAGGAACCCCCCCCCCCCCCCCCCCCCCCCCCCCCCCCCCCCCCCCCAAGCTCAGCGAATGAGAGGGTTGCCACTTCAACTGCAGATAAATATACTTTGTGAACATTACAGCAAACTATAAGCACAGGAGGCCAGCGGCACATCATTTTGAGAAATTGTGTCATTGAAATCAAACGATATCGGCTAACATAAGAAACATAAACATGAGATGAGCACGAACAAAGAATCAGCAGGATTCATATTGTCAGCAGGTTATTGAGACCGCACCACCGCTAACGTCATGCTGTTTTTCCCACAATGCAAAGCAAAGGGGAGACTGTCGGTGCTTGTAATGGCGTCATGCTGCAGCAGTTGTGCAGAGCGCAGCATTTGTTTTTTTTTATAATACACGTTTGAGTTGTTTTAGCGCCACTAGTGACCTATTTTATAAACTGATCTGTGTGTTACAGAAACAACAATGACCCCCTCAGTTTTCCACTTTTTCCCAAGAGCCTCTCGAGTACGGCCGCGAGTTCCTCCTTTTGGTTGCGCCACAAAGGGGATGTGACTTGGTACAGAAACTAGCTAAACAGGAACTTAAAAATTAGCTGGCAGATATATTCTCTTCATCAATCCAACTCCATACTGTTCCTTGTCTTTGGAAGGATTCCATAATCGTACCTGTGCCAAAAATAATATTTTTAAAGGCATTTAACGACTGTAGGCCTGTGGCGCTTACCTCTCTCTTTATGAAATTATTTGAGATTATTATTTAGAAAATATGTTATTTTTTCCTCTACTTTCCTCTACCGCCTCGATTATCGCTATTGCATGCTAAAGCCAATGCGTAAGGCGTCATATTATCATTCATGCAACAACGACTAATCACGTCGCAGTAGCGGCGGAAGTCACGGGATGGTGGCGAGTCCTCCTTCTTAGACACGGTCATGTCTCCTGTGGTGATCAATGATCAGGTTGTGCAGTAGTAAAAAATACCTTGGCACTGTAATTGATGACAAGCTGACCTTCTGGCTTGTGGAGGCATAGTAAAGAAAATATCATCAGAACATGTACTTTTATCTTAAGCTTCGAAGGTTTAACGTTGACAATACCTTCATGACGAAATAGTTTTATTCCTGCTTCACTGATCATCGGTCCTCACGTTTACTTGCCCTCAAAAAAGAAACTGTCTGCAGGGTGTGGTGGAAAATAATCGGTTTTAACCTCCTTGTGAGAAATCGACGCGATGAGAAAGCTCTCAAATGTCTTTGAGTATTTTAATAAACACTTAGACACTTAGAATAATTCAATTGAATGGATAGAGCTCCTTCCCCACGGATGGTTCGGAGGTTTAACCACGAGAAAAGGTTTAACAGAGTATATATGCACATTATTTCGGTCTCCCCCCACCCCCCTTCGCAGGTGTCCTCCTCCGTCCGCTGAGACGCCAACGTCAAGGTCCCAGCCTTGGCATGTGCTTGGTAGGTGATGCTGTCTCCAAGGCAGAGGTTCAAGTGCTGAGATCAAGAAGAAAGTACAGTCAGACATATGATACAGTTGTTATTTGGGTTTGTGAGTTTGTGAGGTCAAGATAAGCCGTCTGCATGCACACAATGTTCAGAGTTGAGCGATACAAGTTACATCTAAACATTTTGACATGACAACACAGGGTATTGTTAAAGTGTACACAATGTAAGGTACTACTGTGAATGACTCTCCTCCTCTGTACAAAGTTAGGACTTTGAGGAAGGGTCAATTGTGGCTGATCTCTACCCTGTCTCAATGAGCATAAAGTTGTATTATATATTCTTATCTAAGTGAACTGATATACAAGCTGTTATTGTGCATACCATCACTGCCTGCATTGGGGGAGGTTACTCAGCAGCTCCCTAAGTAGCATGCACATCCTCTTACTTGTTGTGAAGTAATAAAGTCATGGTCAATATCTTAAGGGCAGCGTATATACCTGTTTGTCTTGTAACTAAGCTAACCTATCTACCTGCTTTGTCTTGCAACTTAGCTAACTTATCTACCTGTTTTGTCTTGTAACTTAGCTAACCTATCTACCTGCTTTGTCTTGCAACTTAGCTAACCTATCTACCTGTTTTTCTTGTAACTAAACCAACCTATATACTTGTTTGTCTTCTAACTAAGCTAACCTATATATATGTTTGTCTTGTAACTAATAACCTAGGTACAGGTGTGTCTTGTAACTTAGCTAACCTATCTACCTGTTTTTCTTGTAACTAAACCAACCTATATACTTGTTTGTCTTCTAACTAAGCTAACCTATATATATATGTTTGTCTTGTAACTAATAACCTAGGTACAGGTGTGTCTTGTAACTAAGCTAACCTATCTACCTGTTTTTCTTGTAACTAAACCAACCTATATACTTGTTTGTCTTCTAACTAAGCTAACCTATATATATGTTTGTCTTGTAACTAATAACCTAGGTACAGGTGTGTCTTGGAACTAAGCTAACCTATGTACCTGTTTTTCTTGTAACTAAACCAACCTATATACCTGTTTGTCTTGTAACTAAGCTAACCTATATACCTGTTTGTCTTGTAACTAAGCTAATCCAGCATTCCTTTTGCCTTCCACAGCCATAAAGCATCATGTACCACACAAACACTATAAAATGTACCACTGAGACGAGATTACCAGAAACAATTTTGACAGTAGGGGAATTTGAAACGGTTTTTGTTGTTGATTCAGGTGCCACACGCTCTGTTGTAAAAATAAAAGATTTGCCTTACCCTAAACTTAGTGGACAATATGTCTAATCTGTAGGAGCCTCAAGGTTGATGTCAAATAAATAATTCACGGTTCCCCTCACACGTGGACACAAAGATAAGAAGCTCCCTCCACCGAGAACTAAGTTATGATGTACTGAATTCACAGCGCATACATATTTATAAGAAACTATTCCATACTCGCATTATGCTCTGTGTTTGATGTTGACACACAACACACTGCCTCTCTTCTTGCTGATGCCTCCAGCCTTCTGTCAGAGATAAAGGAGCACCAAAAGAGTGAAAGTTTTGTCCAAGTCTTACAGGCAGTTAATGCAGAAGTCCATCCCGGAGCCCCCCACTGGTCCAAATCCAGGTACCATTTAGTCTCAAGTACCATCAGATGCAACATGGTTTGTCTGTCATTGACCTCTCAAATGCATTTGTCAGTGTCACTGTGCAACCAGACAGTACATTTTGATTCGCTTTTAATTTCACACACACAGGAACAATGTGAGGCAGACACAGTGACCCTTTTGAGAAACCTTGCCGCTGAAGGACATATAGCTAGCCTCCCCAAGTTACAGTTTGTGCAGCAACAGGTAACTTTGTGGGTACATGACATCTCCGGCCGAGTTAAGACCTTTTCCCAAAGACACATTTCTGCTATCGTAGACTTGCCTAAACCTCTGGCTAAGAAACAGCTAATGTAATAATGTGTTCCTAGTCCCTAATTAATCCCCTTGGCGCCCTGATCCAGGGTGAAGGCCTCTCCTCGCATGACCTGGACTCCTGACGTAGAACAAGCATTAGAAACTAGCCCTGCAATCAGCCCCGACTTTGGGCTTACCTGACCCGACCTCTTAGTCAAGCTTTTAACGAAAAAGACGGTGTTATGACTTCTGTTCTCTTATGCTGTGTTCCCACCAAAAGTGTTGCAAATCATTCGCGCGAGTAGCTCCTGTGCAATGCACCGACGCGAAAGGATGCGAATGACGCACATTTTCTCCAGCCAATCAGCGTTGAGACGCTCTGCCCGTCATCACTGACGTCCTGCCGTTGTTGAATCTAACTGGCTGCTCCTACTCTAGTAGTGCTGTAAGCGGCAGTTATCCAGGCGTAGTCGGTGAAAGTTACCGAGCTGTGTGTGCCTACAGGTGATGTTATGAACCTAAACACTAGGGCCTTTGATGTTCTGATGTATGTAGGAGGAAGTATAAAGCAGAAATAGTGGTTATTTATTCCATGGTGGATGGTGGAAAAGGATAACTGTTTCCACGGAGTAAAGCCACAGAGATAAGCCACGCCCCCTCACAGGCGCTAATGAAGCGAATGACGCGAATAAACCAGCGTTGCGAATATTCGCAATGCTTTTGGTGTGAACGCAGCATTACAAACTCATGGGGACAGATTCCGTCCCGGAGCATATTTATTTATCGGCTAAGCTTGCAGGACACCCGCATTGTCTTTGTGCTGCGGCTGCGTCTGCGTCTGAAAAAACGCCCTTTTGGCCTCTCGAGTTATTGTTGGTTATGCACATGTAACTTTTCTCATACCTCGTGCAGCGTCGCTCGTTCTCCTTGAAAATAAAAACGCTGTATTATATGCCAAATGTAACAAAGCGCTGCAATGTTCTGAACCCTGCATCTCTTCTTCCAGGCCCTGAGGATGGCGAGGACCATAACTGTTTGTCAGAACTCCAAGTTCTGTGCCCTCCTCGTCCTGACCCCTCTGAAACTCTTTTGTCTAACCCCGATCTCATTCTCTATGTTGACGCGCGGGAACTAATTGTGTTGGTTGAGTCGCACAGGGCTAAAACAGTCACCATTTACATTGACTCGCGTTATGCATTTGGCGTTGTTCATGATTTTGGCGCCCTCCGCTCTCTTTGTAAATTATTTTCTCACTATGCCTAAGTCAACGCATGGTAAAGATGGCAATACCAGTTTGTCTTGTAACTAAGCCTGTCACTTCCTAAAGCATCATGTTCCAATGAAGTCCCCGCCCTGGTCACTCCCTTTATAACTCTGTGTGACTTCTTCTCTGGAGTGCTCACTTCTACAGACTGCTTGTATCTCTGTATAACTGCATAAAGAGTAACTGTGTAACTGTTTTACAATATTCGTAATTAGCTTAAAAGGACGCAACAGCGGGTAAGGTCAAATTTGCCAACAAATAACTCAATGTGATCTTTAAAATGTACTCATTGTACCTAGTTTCTTTTGATTCTCATATAACAAATTGCCCCTTAGGGATAGTAAATATAATACAAGATGGGCCTTTTAACAGAAATAGTACACAGTATCTCTGAGCACACTGCTGGTGTGAACACGTCATCTGTGAAGACGGACTGAGAAAAGCCGAAAGCCAACGAGTCAAGGTCAACGAGTTTTTTAAAAGAGCTGTAGTTCACATTCTGAGCATTAATGTAGCAGAAAAATGTCCATTATCTTTGTACAGGCGTCGTGCAGTAATGTCTACCATGAGCAGAGAATGAAGTCGCTCACGGCCTCCGCTCCGCACCGCGCTGTCACGTTTGACAACGCCGTCGTAGCCGAGGATGAAAACGGCCGACTCGCCGTCGACATGTTGAGACCCGTCGAGAGGCAATCGAGATGCTCCCAATCTCGGCTGCGGCACCTTTTTATAGTTCCCCTAGAGCACAGCGAGGCAGTAAGGAAGCAGAAAGACAACGCTTTATTGCGCTTACATGTCAGATGACACATTTACATGTTTGTTTGATGTTTATTAGTCATATAGTCACTACACCAGGATTCCACCGGCACATTAGACTTGTGTTGGTCTTTCATTCAATATTAGTTATCATAAAAAGTCCAATTATACACCTATTGTATTGTTCAAAGCTCCATAAAACTAGTCTGGAACACGTGTAATATATATATTTTTCATGAAACCTTCGTTCATGACGACACAAAGTTAGAAGTCTTCACCTCCCGGAATTATAAATCTGACACATTGCTTTCGCCCTGCCTTTTTTTAATCTCATTAGTGGAAGTGAAGTATTTTCATGTGCTCCTAACTGTTATTCACAATGATCCATTGCCGGCTGTATATTTGAAGTGCACTGTATATAGCCTGCCGTTGTTTATGAGAACGGTCCTCGCGTGCCAGTGGCCATGAAACGCTCATGTGACTGAACGACGCTGTCAACACGACCAACAGCTGTGAATTTATTAGCACCGGGTGATAAATTCACTTTTCATTATACCGTTACTGGGCCAGCACTGGAAACGGCGACCAGCGATTCACTTGTCACACGCTGTAGCCAACACCTTTACTACTTGTGGAAGTACCAAGTGGTGCGCCTCAGTATCACATTCTTTAGATTACAAAGTACTCTAGATTACGAGCCAGCGGGCACGGACAGCTAGACATGTTCCCCTCGGCTTTTCTCCGTCGTCGTTTTTAATTCCTGTATTTTATTTTGGTGACCGTGGATCGGTTTGTGTCTGCTGAAATATGCTGTGGGTTATGCATTTCCTTCCTCACGAAACATGTGCTACGCTGATTTCAAAGATATAAATACATCATTGGGGGGGGGGGGCTTCTGTGTTGTGTAAGGTATATTTTTAAATGTTGTTACAATATCTTTATCAGAGTTTCCGGACCCATACCAAAACGACCAGTTATCGACATGTTTTTTTTCTGCAAAACTTTTAAATGAATGAGGAAAAGAAAAAGGTCAAAGAATAAGAGCTGTCAGTCGTTTCTTTGTTTGATTTTTGTACTTAATGCCACAGATACATTCCAGTTGGTACAACAACAACAACAACAACAACAAAAAGGTAACTGAACTTTTTAATTATGTGTCCTGATGAATTGCACAACAGGAAAAGATTGCCACGATGGAGTGATGTGTGGGTGTGTGTGTGGGTGTGTGTGTGTGTGAGATGGATATAAGCCTATAGTGAGCCAGTCTTCTGGTGATGCAATTTCTGTATTGCTTCACTATGGGTGTGTATTAATTTGTTGAGTCGTGATGGTGCCCGGGGGACATCCTTGAGAAGGTCTTATAGCGGCGGGGCTCACCGGGAACATATTGCTCCTTAACACTTCTCATCAAAACGTTGGCACCCTCAGACGTTTCATGTGTCTTAAGATGCTGAGTTTGCAAAAAGATTAGACAGCTAAGGGGGAAAATGGAAAACCTATACATTAAAATGTCACTTTGCCACTGATACCAGCGGTTGCTTTCATATTTAGTTGAGGATAGATGTGGAGGCATGGCAACACGGTCATACTCAATTAATTTACTTTTTTCCAATTACATTTATTTGCATAGCCCAAAATCCAAAAATCATCTATTAGCACAGAAATGTAGTATTGCACATCTATCGAGTTGGAGGACTCTTTTAGCCCAAGCTAAAATAAAAAAAAGCTGGATGCTTCATTTTCCATAATGCAACTCAATCGTGTCTTTTATTAGATCCACCCTCCGTGGCTTTCAAACTCCATGCCTCCTGTTTCTATTGAAGCCCAAGTGAGATAACCCAGATGACATCATCAGGCAACTCTTGCAGTGGTCCTCCGGAAAAACCACAAAAATTGTCAGAATTTCTTTTTTCGCTCTGTTGAGACACACAAACGCGTACAAGAATAAATGTAATATGGAGAAGGTTATCAATATATTGACTCCAGTTTTTCAGGCAAATATCGTCTCCCTGCATTACCATGAACACACAGGATGATGGAGAATATTCAGCACACTCATTCAAAGCAGCCAGCCGAGCTCTTTGGAGATAAGGACGCTCTGCGCCGTAATAAATAGCTTTTCAAGAACACCTTACGCACACACACACACACACACACACACACACACACACACACACACAACTGAAACATTGATATTCAGACAGACAAGTTGTCTCTCAATCTCTGAGTGGGAATTGAGATATTCGAACATGATTCAACACTAATTTAATAACAATCAGCGGTTAAGTCTTTAAAAGCGAGACAACTGAGGGGTTATTCGTGGATGAAAGATGGCATCGTTTATTGCAGGTGAGATAATGATTCAAGGTGATTAATGTGCTTTCCTACATAGTTTTGAATTCCTTAACCACAAACACAGAAGTGGTTCAGAGTCCGTCCTTCACCTCTTTTTGGGAAGACAAGATTCATTTTGACTTCTGAAAACAAGAGTGTAAAAATGAAAGGGGCTCTTGAACAAGAGACCTGGACTACTGATGGAAAAAATTGATACATTTCAATTACGAGACAAAGATGGAGAATTTGGCTTTTAACAGATATAGATATTTAAAGCTCCAAATCAAGTTTAAAAGAATATTAAACCTGCAATAATCAGTAGTTTGGATATTAACATCAATAGTAGTGCTGATATCAACTGTTGAGCATTCTCGCCTGTTATTATGTCACAGTTGCAGTCTAATTGCTCTCATCTGTTTCCATCAAACAAGCACCAGTTAACCCACTGTGCGCTCCCTGCCCAGCAACACACCTCTGGTAAAGAAAGTGGAACATTTAGGAGTTATAAAAAGTCCAGGCTGAGTTGGTGGAGACCAAAACCAGCGCTGAATGGAGGGTGAGTATTGGACAAACCTCACAAATAAGTCACATGTCTAAATAAACAGCTGCTAACATGTTCACCATAATAACTTTGTGATGTGAAAATATATCGGGGATGTAGATCTGTAAGCTTGTTTTCACATTTTTTCGATCCCCTAGTGGCCAAAAACTGAACTACTGCAAACAAAAGCTTCAATTTTCACAGTACAAAAAGAAAAAAATCAAAATGAAACAACCCCTGCAGAATAACTCACTTCCCACAGTGTTGCCAAAAGCTCCCCTCGAAGCTCAGTCAGAGGTTGTGTATTTAGCTTGTTTTTGTTGTTGTTGTTGTTGTTGTTGTTGTTGTTCTGTTGACTGAAAGCTGCCGTTTGCTAAATCGACAACACATTGTGGCTCTTTAGATTCACCACAAATGTTGGGAGGATTCCTTTTTGTATTCTATATGTTTGTACATGACCGCGCACTTTGTTTGAATTAACTGCACTCGGCTGTCTTTGTTCCGAACAAAAACATCTTTGATAAAGATTTTAAGTTCAGTATTTATTTTTGTTCTTACAAAGGGACTGACTTTTTCTCTTTGTTTTGACTGAAAATAGACTGGAGTCGGTCTTCAATGCACCGTACTGCACCCACAACATCAGCTGTGCGACACTCTGCATATCGACTCTAATCTGAGCAGCTGAAACACATAAATAGCTGCCGCGTGTCCTCTTATGACAACTGTCCCCGTCCGCGTCAATGTCACCGGCAACTTCGCTGGCAACGCCACCGCATCCGTCGCTGCACACGTAGCCCAAGTGATTGGCTGGCTGAGTTTGAGCATCGGGCTGCCCGCCATCGGACTGGCTATCTACCCCCTCAATAATCTGTCAAAGGGTTTGTGCTTCCTCTGCTTCGGTCCAATGACTTTATGCATGCACCAAACCATTTGACCACCACCTACACACAAGCAGGATTACACAATTACAATTCCAGTTGGGCCTGGTTTGATACTACTTCTAGTTTTCACCCTTAAAACCTTCAGTATGAGTTTTAGTCCCTTAATAATGGGCCTATTATTGATAATAATAGCATCAGTGGTAATGGATACAGTAGTAGCCTACTAACAATAGTTGCAATACTAATCAGCAGTAGTACATAAAACACCAAATATATGTGTCACAAAGCTCGGTTATTAATTCCGCCTGACAAGTGGCACAAGGTTTCAGGTGCACGAAGGAAGAAAAAAAGGAAAGTAATATCAGTATTTATAATTTCTGTTTCTTTGCTCCAGGTGAGAACAAAATCCCCATGCACGTCATGTTCCTCCTGGCTTCTTCGTCCGTCCCCGTGTGGACCAGGTCACGGCCGCTGGGCCAATGTTCACCTCCAACCCCACCTGACATAATCTTCTACTTTGGTGTGGTCGCCAACGTCACCCTCATGCTGTTCATAGCTCAGGAGCGCCATCTCCTGGTGGCCTACCCGCACTGCCTCGGCCGCTGCGGCAGCGTCAGGTGTTTCCCCGCAGTCACCTTGGTGGCGTGGGCCGCTCCGTTCGACCATCGTGGAACTCGCCGTGTTGCAGTACAACATCTGGTTTGCCCGTGTCTCTGCTCGCTCCCTTTCCCTTCCTCCTCTTCTTCGCCGTGGATTCCTGGAGGGCCCTGATCTGCTCCCGATCTAACCCGACGACCCCAGAGAGGAGGAGGGCGGTGTGGGGGATCGGTGCGATCTGGGCCAACTACACCCTCCTCTACGTGCCTTTCATCGTCAGCGTCCTCCTGGAGGCTCTGTTCTTTAAGGACACGGTCACATACCTGGGGCTGGTGTCTCACCTGCTGCTCTACCTCAGCCCTCTGGTGGACCCCTTCCTCTACATATTCATGACCAACGGGTTCAGAGAGATGCTGCAGGCGCTGCCATGCTGCCGAAAACAAAGTCGGGGAGAGAACATGGCACCCACTGTGGATACTGTGGCCGAGACCGTGGAGACGAGGCTTTGAGGAGGACATACAGTTCTCAAAAAAGATTTTCCGAGCACAACCGTCAGTCTAGTTTGGGACGACACACACTGTAGCAGATACCAAAACCAGGCTAGCTGGATGTCAATGTCAAACATCACACAAACATCTATGTCAGGCCTCAATTAATGGCAGCTACGGGAGAATAATATTTCTTCACTGAAAGAAAAGCAAAGAACAACACTGAACTCTGCGGAGAAGATGGTTCTCTGGAGCTGGCAAACGTTTTGATTGACAGATGGTTCATCCAATCGTCTGCCCGGTATGATTGGAAAGTATCTGGCCTTCTCCAAACAGTTTCCAATGACTGCTTCTCGGCTGGTTTCTGTGCAACCAACCACCCGGCCAGTCAGATTAGCTGTTAGCGCCGTCTTTAGTTGAATTTCACTGGATAAACTCGAGGCTAATCCTCCAGAGCAGTGCCAGCGAGCCCGAGGCTAAAGCTGGGTTTAGCCCACTTTGAATCCGCCAGTGTGAGAGCTTTACTTAGCCCCAGGTTAACCGCTCACTTAGCATGGGTCTAAGTGCGGTGAAGCCTTTTTCCAGCCAGGAACTGACCATTTACAACCAAGGCGGAGCGGGGAAGAATCTTGATAAACGCATACATGAATGTTAAATTGACCAAAAGCTTTTAGCGCGTAAGGAAACGGTCGGTCGGGGTGGTGGAAAGCTTTGGCAGCAAACATCATTGGCATGATTCATGGTTGTATAATAAGAATTTGATACCATCTCCAAGATGGCATCTTTTCAATCCAATGAGAATTGCTCACCAAACTTATTTTCTGCCATATTTCAAAAACCCAGTGGCAAAGAAAATCCCATCAGCTTTTTTGTCAAAGGAACCAGTGTAACTTTCTGGGGTTGGCCAACAAAAATATGTCATCACTGCACCGCTTTATGAGCCAGTGGTTGTGAGGCATAAATGAGCCAGTGCGCCACCTGAAGGACCGCTTACGTAATTTCTGATAACACAACGGTCCTTTCAGGATCTATTGTGGTCACTGAAAAACCAATACGTGCAGCAACTTGTGATGAACTTCTACATTGATACAACGTTTATTAAGGTTCTATTATCCAAATTCTAGTTATGTTAAAAGTGTCATTAGAATGTCAAAAAACATGCCATAATGCCACAGATATCTTAAAATATTACATAAAACATTTGTATGCCATAATTCTTTTTTTCTAGTAAAATTGTGGTATTGTATGCGACTTTTTGACACGCTATTTTATTAAATTACTTTTTTTTACATAATATATTATGACCATTTATGACATAATACATTATGACCATGTTTATGACTTTCTAATGACATATGACTTTATCATGGCATAGTATATTCAGACTTTTTTCATGAAATACTACAATATGATTTTTTTCATGCCACATTATATACCATGACCTTTATATTGACCTTTTTATTACTTACTATATGATTACATTTTATATATATATATATATATACATTATATCAAATGTATATATGTATATATATAAAAATGTGTGTATATATATATATATATATATATATTAGTGCTGGGCAAAGATGGAAAAAATTAATCGATTAATCGCATGATTTTTCTATGATTAACTGCGATTAATCGCATTATGCGCAAAATTCAAGACTGAATTAAAAACTAGCGTATTGCATGCTTTTATTTTAAAGTAATGTTGTCAGAACATTATAACAGGCAGTCTGGGATCAACAGCAAGTTAACATACAGAATATAAATCTGTTAAAAAATTTTTTTGAACAGGTCTAGCACAAAAAAAAAAAAAACACAGCTGTAATTTACTGTGCATGAGACTTTGCCTCAATAAAGCAGTTACACTGACACCCGCCGCCATCTTTGTAGTCCGCTCCGTTTCATACAAATCGACGGAGCGTCTCGAGGCTCATACGCGTCTTTCGTTGCGTTTCACCCCAAAACGAAAGGACGCTCCTCAAACCGACAACTTTCTCTGCAGGAATCGATCTGCAGTCCGCTGCTCTCCACTTGGCCGAGGCATGTGTTCATTGCTCTTGTGTTCATTGTTATTGTGTTCATTGCTCTTGTGTTCATTGCTCTTGTGTTCATTGTTCATATGTTCATTGTTCTGCGTTGGTTTATCGACCGTTCTCCCGCACGCCGCAGTAGTCTGACGAAGTTTCGCTCCACTGGTTGTTTCAATGTTGCGTAATGCCTTTAAGTGGTACTTCAAGTATTTCATGCTCGTGGTATTTCATGCGCGTGGTATTTCATGCTCGTAGTATTTCATGCTCGTGGTATTTCATGCTCGTGGTATTTCATGCGCGTAGTATTTCATGCTCGTAGTATTTCATGCTCGTAGTATTTCATGCTCGTAGTATTTCATGCGCGTAGTATTTCATGCTCGTAGTATTTCATGCGCGTAGTATTTCATGCTCGTAGTATTTCATGCGCGTAGTATTTCATGCGCGTAGTATTTCATGCGCGTAGTATTTCATGCTCGTAGTATTTCATGCTCGTAGTATTTCATGCGCGTAGTATTTCATGCTCGTGGTATTTCATGCTCGTAGTATTTCATGCGCGTAGTACTTCATGCGCGTAGTCCTCTAGTGATAAGATGATTCCAGTTTGAGTGGTTACAAATAACTTTGCTTTTATTAACTACGTCGTCTGGTAGAGATTTAACAAGAAAATGACTACTTCATGCGCGTAGTACTTCATGCTCGTAGTATTTCATGCTCGTAGTACTTCGGTAATAACATAACTCCAGTTTACAGTGGTAGCTTTTATTAACTACGCCGTCATTTAAAAGTGCATTTCTCCATGTTTTGGGTCAATGTGCGCAGCAGAATTAAGCCCCTCCCAATGGAAAAGAATAATTTCCGTTATCGCAAATAAGAATAACAGGAAGAGGAAGGAGAGGAAATGTGATGGGGAGAGGAATGTAGAGAGTGTGCAAGAAAGGACATAAGGAGCGTGGAGAAGGAACAAGGGAACAAGAGTAGAGAATAGAGGAGAAGAAGAAACAAGGGAACAAGAGTAGAGGATAGAGGAGAAGAAGAAACAAGGGAACAAGAGTAGAGGATAGAGGAGAAGAAGAAACAAGGGAACAAGAGTAGAGAATAGAGGAGAAGAAGAAACAAGGGAACAAGAGTAGAGGATAGGGGAGAAGAAGAAACAAGGGAACAAGAGTAGAGGATAGGGGAGAAGAAGAAACGAGGAAAGTAGAGTGTGCAACTGGCAAAGAAAGGACATAAGGTAAGTGGAGAAGGAACAAGAGTAGAGGATAGGGGAGAAGAGGAAACAATTAGAGGAAACGAGGAATGTAGAGTGTGCAACGGGCGAAAATAAAAGAAGAAGGAGAAGAAATATACAGTCGTATGGATTCTGCGTCCTTTCTTCGCTCCTTGCACACTCTACATTCCTCATTTCCTCTCCTGGTTTCCTCTTCTCCACTATCCTCTACTCTTGTTCCCTTGTTTCTTCTCCCCTTTCCTTATGTCCTTTCTTCGTTCCTTGCACACTCTCTCACTCTACATTCCTCGTTACCTCTCCCCTCTTTATCTTTCCTCCACATTTCCTCTCCTCCCTTCCTCTTTTATCGTCTGCTCTCGTTTCCTCTTCTCCCCTATCCTCTACTTTTGTTCCCTTGTTTCCTCTTCTCCCCTATCCTCTGCTCTCGTTTCCTCTTCTCCCCTATCCTCTACTCTTGTTCCCTTGTTTCTTCTCCACTTTCCTTATGTCCTTTCTTCGCCCGATGCACACTCTACATTCCTCGTTACCTCTCACCTCTTTATCTTTCCTTCACACTTCCTCTCCTCCCTTCCTCTTTTATCCTCTGCTCTCGTTTCCTCTTCTCCCCTATCCTCTACTCTTGTTCCCTTGTTTCATCTTCTCCCCTATCCTCTACTCTTGTTCCCTTGTTTCTTCTTTGCGTGATCTTTTCCTGTTTCCTCTCTCTGGAACATACTTGAAGTTGTGTTTCTCAGCAGCGATCCATTCCCCTCTTTCACTCCATTCCTATCTCCACTTCTGTGTATGTTAATGGTTTTTGACGAGCTATTAATTTGGCAGATTTGGGTGAGAGTGGAGTTAAATGAGCGAGTGAAGGAGGTAAGTGAAGGAGTGACAAAGGGAGTCCGTTAATATGTTGAATTATGTGTTTATTTTGGCGGTCCGTGTGGACGAAAAGCGGCGTACCTGAAGAAAACCTCTTATTTTACTGGGTCTGACGGCGGTACAGGGGTTTTTCAACAATTAAGAGAAAATTAAAAATACATTTACATTTTTATATTTTTTTGGCCTTTTTTAAAGTTAAAAATCCAAACATTTCAGTGATTTTAATATAATAATAATAATATGAAATTATTGTCGGCGTTAATGCGTCAACGCGTTAACGTGCCCATATATACATATATATATATATATATATATATATATATATATATACATACATTTTATATAGATTATGAGCAACCTGATGTTGTTGCGACGTGAAACAATTATCTGAGACTACAGTTAGTGACTAGACTGACAATGTCAGTTTATGGCGATAAGCATAACTTCATCTCTGCTCCTCGGTTGATCTCCACATGGACTGTGCTCAGACTGTCACTCTAAAATGTGTCTAACATTAGTGGGCTCTGAGCAGTTTGATTAATGCATAATAAACACATTAGCCTACAATCAAGAGTATGATGGATGGATAATGACACACTGAACTCGGATAAGCGTATTTCCACCCCTTCACAGAAAATACTGTATTATGCTATAATATTACGGTTATCTGCCGCTGTGGTTAAATGACGGCATCAACTGTTAATTTACATGTGAAGGATTAATATTTAACTGTATGTTACAGTTATTATGAAATACTGTAAAATACCGTTAACATGAAATACTATAAGATACCGTTATTATGAAATACTGTAATATGCCGTTGTAAATCCACCATTCTTCCTTGGCTGCCACATCCCATAAAATACAGACAAAAAAAGATGTACTCTTTTTAAGATGGGGGGTACAAGTGTAGATACAAGCATTAATATTTAATTACTTTCTGAGTAAGCAAAATCCAGGGTCAAGGCTAAAATGTATTTTTCAACATCTAAATGGAAACTTCCAACCAAACAAATTAAAAGTGCTGTTTTTTTTCAATGTTTTCTGTATCCATCATGTTAAGATCAGTAAGAGCGGCAGAAATAAAAATTTAAAAAAGCCCGGTGTTTCACATCCAGACAGTTCGATTGGTAATCTAATCAAGATCTTAGTGTCCAAAGGTGACCTGGATGTCAATGATTGACAAGTTGGCTCGGTAGAAAAAGCTGCAAAACCTGAACTTAGTCCATGCTCACCAAAAGAAAAGCACATTGCGGACAGAGTGCAGCATTAATAGTGCATCAGATTAGCAGATTTCTATTCTATTCTAGGTGAGTAATTGCAATTGTTTAATTGCATTGATTAGGTCAGTGGTTCTCAACCTTTTCTTAGGGAAGTACCCCCTAACCACGGCGAAGCATTTTGGGTTTGAATGGATGCTAATTTTAAATATATATATTTTTAAATCTCCTGGAGTGCCTTCACGTACCCCCCATTTGAGAACCACTGGACCAGGGATCCAAACAGTTGATTTACCTCTTGTTTTACTTCTGTCACCATAAAGCGATTCTAAATGTGTTCTTCTAGAACAAGATGACGTTTGAGAATATCCTGGAGGAAATCGGCGGTTTCGGGCCTTTCCAAATCGCCGTCGTGGTCCTGCTGTCCGTCCCTCGAATGGTTCTGCCCTGCCACTTCTTATTGAATAACTTTATCGCCGCGTCGCCTCCTCACCACTGTGACATCAGCACGCTGGGCGGCGGAGGACTCTTCAGAAATTTGACTCGGGAGCAGAGACTCACCGTCGGCCTCCCGGTGCGAGAAGATGGCGCCCCGAAATCCTGCGAGATGTTTACAGAGCCTCAGTTTCAGCTCCTGGCCAACAGCTCGGACGCCGGCAACCTGTCGACCGTTCAGTGTCGGAGTGGATGGGTGTACGACAACTCCACCTTCACTTCCACCATAGCAACTGAGGTACGGCCATTTGTTTTTACACTGTCTGTTCATCATTTCAGTCAGCCAAACGCTTTTAAACAGCAGATAATTTGTCTTTCCCCAAAACAGTGCAGGTGGATCTAATAGCATTATTTATGATGCCTTATTGTTTGAAAATCAAATAAAACCCAGTCTAAATTTGTTTTGAATTGTAAACACAGTTTTGAAACAAACCAACAAGTCAATGCATTCCTTTTTAATATTGCCATCGACCAGTTACGTTGATGATACTATATAAACAATTACTTTTTCTGCAACTCAATTCATATAAATGATCCACTTATCCCAATTTCTGACAGAAATATGTTCCTTTTATCTCAAAAAGTAGGTCATTCTTCATCCAGTGTCGATCTGTCATCAAGAGGAGTGGCCTTGGAAACTGCTGTATGCCCTGGTGTATATTTGGATGGCTTTTCTCCCATTAACCTAGACCAATTGTCCTCAATGGTTTCTACTTCTAAACCGTCTACCTGTCTCTTGGACCCCATCCCAACGAGGCTGCTTAAAGACGTGTTGCCTTTAATTGGCACCTCTCTGCTGGATATTGTTAATGTGTCTTTGCTAACAGGCCATGTACCACATTCCTTCAAAGTAGCTGTAATTAAACCTCTCCTGAAGAAGCCCACTCTTAATTCAGAGGCGTTGGCTAACTACAGACCGATCTCTAACCTTCCCTTCCTCTCTAAGATCCTTGAGAAAGTAGTCGCAAATCAGTTGTGTGACTTTCTACATCAGAATAGTTTATTTGAGGAGTTTCAGTCAGGATTTAGACAACACCACAGCACAGAGACAGCACTGGTGAAAATTACAAATTACCTCCTAATTGCATCAGATAAAGGACTCATCTTTGTACCTGTTTTGTTAGACCTTAGTGCTGGTAAAGGACTCATCTTTGTACCTGTTTTGTTAGACCTTAGTGCTGCATTCGACACCATTGACCATAACATCCTATTGCAGAGATTAGATCAGTCGATTGGCATTAAAGGTACCGCTCTAAGTTGGTTTAAATCCTATTTATCAGATTGATCTCAATTTGTATTTGTAAACGATGAAGCGTCAATGACCACCAACGTTAATCACGGTGTTCCACAAGGTTCTGTGCTTGGACCAATTTTATTTACCTTTTTATATATGCTTCCTTTGGGCAACATTATCAGGAAACACTCCATAACCTTTCATTGTTATGCAGATGATACTCAATTATATCCATCGATCAAACCAGACGAGACCAACCAGCTCGCTAAAATTCAAGCATGTCTTAAGGACATAAACACATGGATGACCTGCAACTTCCTGATGTTAAACTCAGACAAAACTGAAGTTATTTTACTCGGCCCTCTAAAATCAAGAATCACATTTAAAATTCTTCTCCTCACTTACAAAGCCTTGATTGGTGAAGCACCATTATATCTTAAGGAGCTTGTAGTACCATATTGCCCCACTAGAGAGCTGCGCTCACTAAATGCGGGGCTACTTGTGGTTCCCAGAGTCCTAAAAAGTAGGATGGGAGCAAGAGCCTTCAGTTATCAAGCTCCTCTTTTATGGAACCAGCATCCACTTTCAGTCCGGGAGGCAGACACAGTCACCTCATTTAAGAATAGACTTAAGACTTTCCTGTTTGATAGTGCTTATAGTTAGGGCTGAATCAGGTTTGCCCTGGTCCAGACCCTTGATATGCTGCTATAGGCTTATAGGCTGCTGGGGGATGTTTTAGGATACACTGAGCACCTATCTCCTCTTCTCTCTCTCCTTATGGATGAATTTACATCTCTCCATTGCACCTTATTAACTCTGCTTCCTCCCCGGAGTCTTTGTGACTTCTCGTCTCATAGGGTCCATTGAACCTTGGAGGTGTCTGATGCCTGGTGAGCAGGTCTCGCGTTGGCCCTGCTGATCGCCCCACCCCCCTCCTCTCTACCTCCTTCTGTTTCATGGATTGAAGTCCCATTCATACATTGTCATATTCATGTAATGTGTTTATGTAACTTTGTAATGCTGTTCATTCTGAACACATGACATCTATTGCATCTGTCCATCCGGGGAGAGGGATCCTCCTCTGTTGCTCTCCTGAAGGTTTCTTCCCTTTTTTCCCTGTCAAAGGTTATTTTTGGGGAGTTTTTCCTGATCCGATGTGAGGTCCTGGGACAGGGATGTCGTATGTGTACAGATTGTAAAGCCCTCTGAGGCAAATTTGTAATTTGTGATATTGGGCTATACAAAATTAACTGAATTGAATTAAATTGAATAAATATAGTTAAACATCATGTTCTGTTAATGACACCCTATTTAGGATAAAAAACCTGTATCCCAATAGATAATCGAACAACCTTTTCTGTGATCTGCTCTTCCAGTGGGACCTTGTCTGTGATAGAAAGAGCCTGACACAAACCACAAGCTCAATCTTCTTTATTGGAGTGATGATAGGGTCCATTACTTTTGGATTCCTCTGTGATAAGTATATGAACAACATCCATATTGATTTGCATATACTTATACATATACAATATTAAGGGTTGTCTTCTGCTATCTGCTCGGTGGCAGAAGGCCCCTGAAGGCAATAATTTCCCTGTAAAAGCTGTGTCACCAACATTAGTATCTTAAATCTACTTCCCACTCATACTTGCAGGTACGGGAGGAAGAACACTCTCCTGGCCTCGTACGTCATGTCCATCTTGTTTAGCTTCGCCAGCGCGTTTGCAAACTCCTACATTGTGTTTGCGGTGCTGAGATTTCTCACCGGGTTCGGACTGACAGGAATCCTCGTCAACGTCGTTGTAATCGGTGAGCTGACTAAGTTGAGCTCTCCGGCTTGAAAGATGATGCAATGCCAGGCCAGATAATCCGCTTTTGCAGGTTTAAGATTTGAGAAGTTCAAGGTCCAAACAAGCACGTCTTTATCTGATCACACATGTTTAAGCAAACTCCCAGTGAAATGAAAATAAAACAGAAATAATCATTGAATTATCATTATCATTACTAATTCATCATGGCGTTTCCCTCACCTTGCAGGCATTGAGTGG
Source organism: Cyclopterus lumpus (assembly GCF_009769545.1). Taxonomy (NCBI): domain Eukaryota; kingdom Metazoa; phylum Chordata; class Actinopteri; order Perciformes; family Cyclopteridae; genus Cyclopterus; species Cyclopterus lumpus. The sequence continues at coordinate 4,811,485 of NC_046980.1, read as the reverse complement.
GTCGACACACGTCACAGGGCATGTATCGGAGTGGTTGGCGGCCTGTCCTGGTCTGTAGGTAACATGCTGCTGGCCGGGTTGGCCTACCTGATAAATGACTGGCGGACACTGACCATGGTGGTCACAGCTCCACTGGGCTTTGCGGTCTTGACCTGGTGGCAAGTAAAACACATACTTGTGTTTTCTTTCAAATGAACAATGAAAATGGACATTTCACCCTGTGGAGCTCACCTTAGGTCAAGTATCACTAAAGAAAGCTGTTTGTTTTAAACTTGCTGGAGGCTGAAGGTACTTTGAACTACACATGAAAATGAGAAGAAATAGTACCATTCACTGACTCAATCCAAAATCAGTGGGTCTACCACTTACCAGTTATTGTCAGTGCTATTTCAATAATTTCCTAATTAAAGTATCCACTGATTATTAACTAATTTTAATATAATTGCAGGTGGATTCCTGAATCTGCTCGCTGGCTTTTGGCTCATGGGAAAGTGGAAAAGGCTCAGTTTTACCTGGACAAATGTGCCATGTTCAACAAAAGACCAAAGGTGTCATCCAATGTTCTACTGGAGGTAAGTTTGAGCTTGATGTTTAATGGCTTTTTATGGGGTTATATCTGTATTTATTTTTTACATTATTAAATAAACCATTCTTATAAACTATGTTTGCAGCGCATGTGTTGCTTAGCCAATTTACCAGTCAGAGTCAGAGATGGGCAAAAATACATCAAAATGTAGGCTACTATGCCAGTACTTATTACTCTCTTACCTTGGCCAGTGGCATGGTAGCCTACTTATTACTCTCTTACCTTGGCCAGTGTCATGGTAGCCAACTTATTACTCTCTTACCTTGGCCAGTGGCATGGTAGCCTACTTATTACTCTCTTACCTTGGCCAGTGGCATGGTAGCCTACTTATTACTCTCTTACCTTGGCCAGTGGCATGGTAGTCTACTTATTTCTATCTTACCTTGGTCAGTGGCATGGTAGTCTACTTATTTCTATCTTACCTTGGTCAGTGGCATGGTAGTCTACTTATTTCTATCTTACCTTGGTCAGTGGCATGGTAGTCTACTTATTGCTATCTTACCTTGGCCAGTGGCATGGTAGCCTACTTATTTCTATCTTACCTTGGCCAGTGGCATGGTAGTCTACTTATTGCTATCTTACCTTGGTCAGTGGCATGGTAGCCTACTTATTACTCTCTTACATTTGCCAGTGGCATGGTAGCCTACTTATTACTCTCTTACATTGGCCAGTGGCATGGTAGTCTACTTATTTATATCCTACATTGGTCAGTGGCATGGTAGCCTACTTATTACTCTCTTACATTTGCCAGTGGCATGGTAGTCTACTTATTTCTATCTTACCTTGGTCAGTGGCATGGTAGTCTACTTATTGCTATCTTACCTTGGTCAGTGGCATGGTAGCCTACTTATTACTCTCTTACATTTGCCAGTGGCATGGTAGCCTACTTATTACTCTCTTACATTTGCCAGTGGCATGGTAGCCTACTTATTACTCTCTTACATTTGCCAGTGGCATGGTAGCCTACTTATTACTCTCTTACATTGGCCAGTGGCATGGTAGCCTACTTATTTATATCCTACATTGGCCAGTGGCATGGTAGTCTACTTATTACTCTCTTACATTTGCCAGTGGCATGGTAGCCTACTTATTACTCTCTTACATTTGCCAGTGGCATGGTAGCCTACTTATTACTCTCTTACATTGGCCAGTGGCATGGTAGCCTACTTATTTATCTCCTACATTGGCCAGTGGACTATAGAATGTATGAAATAATAAAACTAAGAATACTTTCATAATATGCCTTTTATATAAAATTAATTGGATTTTTAATTAAAAACAAATGTATATCTACTGTCATAGTCTGGCTAACAGTGAACTATATTATCTGCCAGTAATTGATACGGCATTATGACATTCACATTGAGAAGATACAGCATAATGTGTAATACAGTGCAAGATTAGATAGTCAGACATCTCTTGATAAGGTTATCATGAACATACAAGCTCCCAATCACCCTCTTCCTATAGCTAGCTACTCGACTGATACGTTAACTAGCTAAACACTGACTATGCATCTAGCTTAGACAGCATGCTAGCGTCATTAGCATGTTAGCATCGATAGCTAGCTTGATATTATAACCCTTACCATGTATATACAATAGGCTATGTAGCCACACCCAGATGTAAATTATACATCAAGCTAGTTGACATCTGTCACACTCAGTGTATTTACCTTGGTGGACAATCCGTTGATCTTGAAGAGCTGAAGACTGAACTTGTGAACTGTTTTTTGATTTGTGGAAAAAGTATTTTGAATAGTTTAAATACAAAATTACTCCACTCTAAAGTATTTTGTTACAAATTACCTTAGATTTTTTATTGGCCCTATCGAATACAAATTACAAAATACTCAAAAGTAATTGAAATACGTATTTCAAATACAAGTAATAGAAATACTGCCCATCTCTGCTCAGAGTCCATATTCCTCTGAAGGAGCGAAACAGATTGTAATTCTTCAGCGTTCTGTTAGACAAATCAAAAATGTATCTTCCAAAGGGACTGAAGAACAAGTGTTGCAGTCCCTCAGTCACAACGCTGTCTGGCAAAAACAGATGGAGGAAATTGTACTAAAGTGAATTGCTTGACCATAAAATGTGAACCCACCCTTTAACATTCCCTCTCTGCTTCTGAACAGACACTCTCCGACACGGAAAAGCAAGACAAAAGCTACACATACCTTCACCTAATCAAGACGCCCAAGATGAGACGGTTAACTCTACTGACTGGGATTGTGTGGTGGGTACTACCTGGAAAAATACGACGACAAGGAGAAATATAGATGTATGGAAGGAGACCCATCCAGATACAGAAACATAATAAGTAATGCTTTTGTTTTTGCTCGTGAATGATTATGCAGGTTTGGAGTTGCATTGACCTATTATGCAATCAGCTTGAACATCGGTGGATTTGGTTTGAACATTTACCTCACACACTTCATCTACGCTGCCATTGAAGTCCCTGGTAAGCTGGTGATCTATTTCTGTCTCGACATCTTCGGACGGAAGAAGTGCCAAGCAGGCACGCTGTTACTGACCGGAATCAGCATCGTCGTCAACATTTTTATACCACGAGGTCATTATTGCCTTTTTACATTTGACAGAAATGACATAAGTGACACACACGGGCCGATGTGGACGTTATTTTGTATGCGACACCGTGAACTGGCATGAGCAGTCTCCTTTTTGATTGAAGCTAGCTGAACGTTTTACACACTCATCTTGTGCCGCATGCTGCATCGACTGTACCTCCCCGTAGATCTGTGGCATGTGCGTGTTGTTGTCGCCGTCCTTGGAAAAGGCCTGTCGGAATCTGCCTTCACGACCGTCTTCCTCTACACAACCGAGCTCTACCCCACAGTTGTCAGGTTGGTTACTGTCACAGCTGCATTAAGCTGCTGCATTGACACGGCCTTATTGTGCTCATCATTCATATGAGGGTACATTTTTTTTTACCCTTGGATCATGTCGGTAGGAACTCTTTCCAAAATGTCCTCTTTTTGTCCAAGTAGAGATGTGTGTGAAATTGTCATAGCACGAATTATTTAGTTAAGGTTAAAAAACGTGTGATATTTGACCATCAAATTTGAATCCGTTCATCCGTTCATTTGAAGAAATCCCTTCTTGGTGTTCCTGAAATATCACATTTACGGAAATTCCGAAAGACGTGTTCACCGCGACCTTGACCTTTGACCTTTGACCACCAAAATCTAATCAGTTAGTCCTTTCATCCAATTCGTCTAAACTCAGTCAAAGGTGTCGGGAAATGATGAGAAAGGAACGGACGTGAGGTATAAAATTGGCCAAAACTGTGTAAACAAATGTTGTAAAAAAGCTGTGACTTCCCCTTAAGTTTGTAATCTAATATTTAGGTTAACACCTTCTAACCTTTTAGATCTCCATTTCATTGGTAGAAAAACATATTTTAAACTGAAAAGCTCTGAACATTTCCTGTCTGCAGACACAGACATGGTTGCGTAACGACGATGGAGGACTAATTACAAAGTTTATTTATCTATCTTCTGCCTCTCCAGACAAAACGGTATGGGCTACAGCAACTTCATGAGTCGTCTGGGCGTGGCCGTGGCGCCGCTCGTCCTGCTGCTGGTGGACGTGTGGTCCGTTCTTCCTCAGATCATCATCTGCACCGTGGCCATCGGCTCTGGCCTGGCGGCTCTGCTGCTGCCAGAGACGCTGAACGTGAGGCTGCCGGAGACGATCGAGGACGTCGAAAAAACGAGGTTGGTAAAAGGATAGGTGAACGCCACGATGTGTACAATTTGAATACGTGTTGGCGACATCTGGAGGTTGTATGCAGAATGAGCAGCAAAGACCTCTGAATTATGTTTCGCTTCTGATATTCAAACTGAAAATCAAAGTCTTTTTCTAATAACGCAGCCGGCCCATAATCAACTTGGCATTTTCACTGGATTAGGCATTATAATAATAATAATAATAATAATAATAATAATAATAATAATAAACATATTGATCATATTTACAATATTTATCATACTAACACAAATCAGATAATATTTATTAGATCAAATCAAATATCTCTATTTAAGTTTTTATATTGAGAGTTTTTAGAAAATTGCTATCCATTTCTACATTAAACATTTGAATCAGGAGTATAAAAAAAAAAAGTGTATGGACACAATAATATAAACACATGTACAATCAAACCCAGTGAGTGTTTTAGAATTGCGTTTTTTAAATAAAAATGAAGACTCCTTGAGTTACGCAGAAAAGGAGTCATGTCACCTTGGTGCATTATTTGGAACCCCCCCCCCTTGTCCCTTTTTTCCAGTTTGAGGAATGTGATTGGCCCATTGGTTTATATGCATGTGTCTGTACAAGAAAGGTTTTAATATGGGTCACACATGTGTCAAGCGTGTCACCAATAGAAACGTTCGAATTGTTTTCCTTTCATTTCAGAGGAAAGGAGGTCTCCTCTCCCTCCGCGGAGTCTCCAGCTGATATCCTGGAATTGAAGAGCACGACTGACATGTAGCAGTGACTTTGTTTCATGTCCACACACGTAAATGGTTTTAGTTGAGTATATTTTCTCTGTTCCCTGATTTAAGTGTGGAGAGAGAAACCCTTTCACGTGGGTCAACAGATCTCTGTGAGTGAAACCTTTTGTTTGTACCTTTCACACGGGCTGTTATTATTATAGCATTATCCCGCCTTTATCGAATTTCTGTGTGATAGGTACGGACTCGGGATGAGTGGAATTAGTTCATCATCTGCGTCAAAGGAACAGCCGGTGTTCAAGACTACACGCCAACACTTGTTGTATTTGACAACTGAAAGTATTTTTATCTACACTCTTCATTTTTAATATAATTAATTAATGATTAATCTTTATGGACTGTATTTTAAATTTTTTAGTTGCATTCATGACATACTGACTTTTTTTCTTACTACACTTTTACTTTATTGCGATATATTTGACATATTGTAATTTGCCTTTTCTGATATACTATGTTATGACTTTTTCCCAAATGTTATGGCAGACTATAATCTATGATTTTTTATGGCATACCTTATTCTTGACACTTAATGTATAGCTTTGAAGTCTACTAAGAGAGAGAGAGAGAGAGAGAGATTTTTCAAAAACACTTTATTTACATATGAATTTTTTTACAATTTCTTCAAATAAAATGTTAATGCATTAAAAAGTTGCTTTTGTTTTGTTTAAAAAACTGCGCAAACACCAACTCCTCTTCAACAACATAACAAACAATATTATTAAAACACCAACATTATTTAAAAGCGTCTAAGTCTCCAATGTGCTTATAAAAGTGGAACTCAAGCCAGAGTCTGGCCGTGATGTTGCAGAGCCACACTGCCCTGGCCTCCTGCCCCTGAGATAGTCTCTCGAAGGTCACAGAAGGGGCACTGGCTCAGGACAGAGGGATTAAGAACAGAAATAAAAGCATTGCAGGCGACAGCACCGTGTAACATCCTCCACGGTGGGCCAGGTCCACCTTGTCCCAGTCTCTCTGACCACACAGTGGGAAGCCTGTTGCACAGTCCGGACCTGTTTGTGCTCTTGACACGTGTAATGTTTCTGGGTGTGTCGAAGCAAGCAGGGGGCCGGTGAGTTCCCCTAGCCCTGGGCTCAGTGAGATCTCGAGGGAAAGGGTCTGCAGGGTCCGGCTCGATTTCTCCTTGGCTGTAGTCCATGAGGAGGCTCCTCTCCTTCCCTGTCAGCCTCTGTCTCCACAGCTCCAGGAGCCTCCTCGCCACCCGGACGGAATGCAGACCCAGCAGAACGCCCAGGGCCGGGGGGTCGCTCAGCGTCGGCCCCACTGCATCTACCAGCTGCTGTAGGCACAGGGTCCGTGACCTCATCAGCGCGACTCTGATGAAACGGCATAAGCCGAAAAACTCACTAAAACCAGGTAAAACCAGACCTTGCAGGCTAGAGCGTATCTTGATGAGGAGGGGCTCCAGGGAGTGTGCATAGAGCATCCCGGACAGAGCACAACCCTGCCGGACCCCTCTACCCACTCTAAAAGGAGCACACAGACTGCCGTTTATCTTCAGCACACTCTCAACCTCATTGTACAACACCTTGATCTTAGCTATGAAGCCAGCGCTGAACCCAAACCTCCCCAGGACTTTCCAGAGGAAGTTGTGTTCAACGCGGTCAAAAGCCTTTTCCTGATCTAGAGAAATCAGACCAGTGTTAATACCCAACGAGCCGGAGACCTCCAAAACATCCCGAATGAGGTAGACATTGTCTACCATGGACCTGCGGAGTACACAGTAGGTCTGGTCCCGATAGCTTCCCTCAGCCTGGCGGCGAAGACTTTGGACAGAAGCTTGTAATCCACACACAGTAGAGACACAGGACGCCAGTTTTCGATGTCCTGCAGGTTTCCTTTCTTTGGCAGCAGGGTTATTACTGCTCTCCGGCAGGACATCGGCATGGAACCAGAGGCCAGACTTTCGTTAAAAACATCTAGGATGTTATTAGAAAATACATCCCAGAAGGCCTTCTAAAATTCGGCAGGGAGGCCATCAATGTCGGGAGCACGCCGTCCCTGCATGTCCTGCAAGGCGGCCTTAAACTCTTGTAGGCTTATGGGCCTGTCGAGCTCCTCATTAGTCTCCTCAGAGACCTGAGGCAGCTCCCCAGAGAACCCCTCCATTAATGCTCCCTCCTCCCTGTAGTCACTGGTATACAGGGAGGAGTAAAAGTCCACCGCTCACCTTCTGATCTGGCTTGGTTCCACAACTGGCTGCCCTGCGTCTGTTAACAGTGAGTGGATTACCCTCCTCTGCCCACTCTTCTTCTCCAGGCCGAAGAAGAACCTAGAGGGAGTGTCCATCTTCTGTGATGGTCTGGAATCGGGACCTGACCAGTGCACCCTGAACTTTAGGACTTCAATATGTCCTCCACCTCCCGTGGACTCACTTAAACTCTCTAGGTCCACTATATCAGTCTCCAGGTCCTTCATAGATCTGGTTATGTCTCGGGTGACGTTGAAAGCATGCTGCTGACAAAGAAGCCTAATCTCAATCTTACCACGGTCCCACCACTGCCTAAAACTGCTAAACTCACTCTTCCTTAGCCTAAAATCACACAGAAATGAATAAGAACCTCTCTAAAATTATTATCAAAGGTTAAAACTGAATTAAAATGCCAATATGCGCTCTTGGGTAAAATGTTTCTAATAAAAACATGACATAAAAGCAAAGAATGATCAGTAAAAAAAATCTGTCAAAATATTTAAATGGTGCTTAAAAACATAAATACGGTCTAACTTGGTTGAGGAGATCCTTTCCTCTCTACAGTGGGACCATGTGTACTCTCGGCAGTCGGCATGCATCCTTCTCCACACATCCACCAGGGCATGAGAATGGACCAGCTGGCTCTGTGTGATTACGGCCTTTTAATTCATTTTCTGTACAGTTAAAATCCCCACCCAAGAATAAAAAATCCTCCGAGGCACAGCCATTTAAAACATCATTAACTTTCTGTTAAACTTTCTCTGCACCGGTTGCTGGAGCATACACACTGATAAAAACAGTAAAAAGGTTGAACTGTGCTTTAACTAAAAACAACCTCCCCAAGATGATGTGTTTGACCTCCAGTGAGACCGGGATAAAAGACCTGGAGAAGAGGAAGCCCACTCCTCCACCGAGGTTTGTGTGGTGACTCAGGAGGACTTCCCCTTCCCACTCCCTCCTCCAGTCGGCCTCGTAGGTGCTGTCGCTGTGGGTCTCTTGTAGGAAGAGAACATCAATACCTTTCATCTTTTTAAATTCAGAAATTGATGTTCTATTCTTAACATCTCTGGCTCCGGTCACATTTAAACTTCCCACTCTAAAAGTATTCATTAAAAGAAAGATGTTAAAAATAAAACAAAAATAAAAAACAATAAATCTATTAAAACACACATGGAGCTTTCGCCACCACCCTTATTATGTTTTTTTTAGTCTAAAACCCGGTGAGGCCAGACTACTCCCTCCGGCTCATATGGTGTCTGGCAGAGGTATAAAATAGACTTACTGTAGGTCAGGAAAGAAGTCTGCAACTTTGACTCATTTCCTCCCTTTTGTTTTTTGTAAAAACATTCTTATTTTTTCAGCAGTGTACATCTTTTGCTGCTGACTTTTACTTAAAAACACAGGAGCATCACTGCTGTCTGACACCTCCTCGTCACTGCTGTGCATAGTTGGCAACCCCTATGGTAATACAGAGTGTGATAAAGCACGATAACACATTTTAATTGAATGAATGTGGCAATATGGCTGAAATTCCAAATGACGTCACAGAATATGATAGGTCACAGTGTGCAGAATACAGGGGGATTTCGGGAGGTCTGAGAACCCTTGATTGACACTTTAGACCCCCCTGAAAGCCCCAACAGATACTTTTTGGTGGGTTTCTGAAACAAATCTTTAAAGAATGCTTTGTCACTTAAAGTTCCCCATGTCCACCAGTATTTACTACTCAAAGCCTTTATTGTCAAAAATGGATTCAAAACAATTGGTGGTATTTCCTCAGATATTGCCATCGAATACTCGTCTGTTTCTGGTAAGGCCTTCTTCTGCATGCGTGGCGCTGTTCCAAATGGTCCACAATGCTAATTGAGTTTAGAGAACCTCTTGTTACCCCACGCCACCTGAACCAATACAAGGTTACACCCGGTAAAGGACAAAGGAGACATAAATAGTACATGAGATCATAATTTAGTTACAAGGACACACAAGTGTGTGAGAGGCAAGTGTGTGTATTCGTCTGCAGGGCATACGTAGAGATGTTGCGTGGTGTTGTGCGAGTGGCCTTATTGTTAACGAGATTAGCCTTGATGATGATGTGTGTGCAAAGCATGTCGGCCTTCAGCCTAATTGATTGCCTTGGCTTGCGTCAACTAAATCTTGTATATCGGATACTGAGTCCGTCAGACTTCCGGATACAACAAGTGTTGGCGTGTAGTCTTGAACACCGGCTGTTCCTTTGACGCAGATGATGAACTAATTCCACTCATCCCGAGTCCGTACCTATCACACAGAAATTCGATAAAGGCGGGATAATGCTATAATAATAACAGCCCGTGTGAAAGGTACAAACAAAAGGTTTCACTCACAGAGATCTGTTGACCCACGTGAAAGGGTTTCTCTCTCCACACTTAAATCAGGGAACAGAGAAAATATACTCAACTAAAACTATTTACCTTTCCAGCACCTTTATATAAATACATTCTCTTCAATATCTGATTGCATCTTTATGTTTACAAAGCATCCAAACGTGTTTTGACCCATTTTCTAACAAACAGCAGTGATGACAACATTTTCTATACATGATAACAACGGGCTCATCGCCGCTGTTTACACCTGTAAAGGCAGTGAGTACATAGCCGCTCTGTATGTTGTGTGTGGACATGAAACAATGGTGATGAAACACTGCTACATGTCAGTCGTGCTCTTCAATTCCAGGATATCAGCTGGAGACTCCGCGGAGTGAGAGGAGACCTCCTTTCCTCTGAGATGAAAGGAAAACAATTCGAACGTTTCTATTGGTGACACGCTTGACACATGTGTGACCCATATTAAAACCTTTCTTGTACAGACACATGCATATAAACCAATGGGCCAATCACATTCCTCAAACTGGAAAAAAGGGACAAGGGGGGGGGGGGGGGGTTCCAAATAATGCACCAAGGTGACATGACTCCTTTTCTGCGTAACTCAAGGAGTCTTCATTTTTATTTAAAAAACGCAATTCTAAAACACTCACTGGGTTTGATTGTACATGTGTTTATATTATTGTGTCCATACACTTTTTTTTTTATACTCCTGATTCAAATGTTTAATGTAGAAATGGATAGCAATTTTCTAAAAACTCTCAATATAAATACTTAAATAGAGATATTTGATTTGATCTAATAAATATTATCTGATTTGTGTTAGTATGATAAATATTGTATATATGATCAATATGTTTATTATTATTATAATGCCTAATCCAATGAAAATGCCAAGTTGATTATGGGCCGGCTGCGTTATTAGAAAAATATCAGAAGCGAAACATAATTCAGAGGTCTTTGCTGCTCATTCTGCATACAACCTCCAGATGTCGCCAAAACGTATTCAAATTGTACACATCGTGGCGTTCACCTATCCTTTTACCAACCTCGTTTTTTCGACGTCCTCGATCGTCTCCGGCAGCCTCACGTTCAGCGTCTCTGGCAGCAGCAGAGCCGCCAGGCCAGAGCCGATGGCCACGGTGCAGATGATGATCTGAGGAAGAACGGACCACACGTCCACCAGCAGCAGGACGAGCGGCGCCACGGTCACGCCCAGACGACTCATGAAGTTGCTGTAGCCCATACCGTTTTGTCTGGAGAGGCAGAAGATAGATAAATAAACTTTGTAATTAGTCCTCCATCGTCGTTACGCAACCATGTCTGTGTCTGCAGACAGGAAATGTTCAGAGCTTTTCAGTTTAAAATATGTTTTCTACCAATGAAATGGAGATCTAAAAGGTTAGAAGGTGTTAACCTAAATATTAGATTACAACTTAAGGGGAAGTCACAGCTTTTTTACAACATTTGTTTACACAGTTTTGGCCAATTTTATACCTCACGTCCGTTCCTTTCTCATCATTTCCCGACACCTTTGACTGAGTTTAGACGAATTGGATGAAAGTACTAATTTATCAGATTTTGGTGGTTTAAAGGTCAAAGGTCAAGGTCATGGTAAACACGTCTTTCAATTTCCGTAAATGTGATATTTCAGGAACACCAAGAAGGAATTTATTCATATTTGGACTCAAGGATGAACTGATTCAAATTTGATGGTCAAATATCACACTTTTTTTAACATTAACTAAATAATTTGTGCTATGACAATTTCACACACATCTCTACTTGGACAAAAAGAGGACATTTTGGAAAGAGTTCCTACCGACATGATCCAAGGGTAAAGAAAATGTACCCTCATATGAATGATGAGCACAATAAGGCCGTGTCAATGCAGCAGCTTAATGCAGCTGTGACAGTAACCAACCTGACAACTGTGGGGTAGAGCTCGGTTGTGTAGAGGAAGACGGTCGTGAAGGCAGATTCCGACAGGCCTTTTCCAAGGACGGCGACAACAACACGCACATGCCACAGATCTACGGGGAGGTACAGTCGATGCAGCATGCGGCACAAGATGAGTGTGTAAAACGTTCATCTAGCTTCAATCAAAAAGGAGACTGCTCATGCCAGTTCACGGTGTCGCATACAAAATAACGTCCACATCGGCCCGTGTGTGTCACTTATGTAATTTCTGTCAAATGTAAAAAGGCAATAATGACCTCGTGGTATAAATATGTTGACGACGATGCTGATTCCGGTCAGTAACAGCGTGCCTGCTTGGCACTTCTTCCGTCCGAAGATGTCGAGACAGAAATAGATCACCAGCTTAGCAGGGACTTCAATGGCAGCGTAGATGAAGTGTGTGAGGTAAATGTTCAAACCAAATCCACCGATGTTCAAGCTGATTGCATAATAGGTCAATGCAACTCCAAACCTGCATAATCATTCACGAGCAAAAACAAAAGCATTACTTATTATGTTTCTGTATCTGGATGGGTCTCCTTCCATACATCTATATTTCTCCTTGTCGTCGTATTTTTCCAGGTAGTACCCACCACACAATCCCAGTCAGTAGAGTTAACCGTCTCATCTTGGGCGTCTTGATTAGGTGAAGGTATGTGTAGCTTTTGTCTTGCTTTTCCGTGTCGGAGAGTGTCTGTTCAGAAGCAGAGAGGGAATGTTAAAGGGTGGGTTCACATTTTATGGTCAAGCAATTCACTTTAGTACAATTTCCTCCATCTGTTTTTGCCAGACAGCGTTGTGACTGAGGGACTGCAACACTTGTTCTTCAGTCCCTTTGGAAGATACGTTCTTGATTTGTCTAACAGAACGCTGAAGAAACGTGTCAGCTTCAAGTGAACTTTACAATCTGTTTCGCTCCTTCAGAGGAATGTGGACTGGGCAGTAAATTAAATATCCAATTAATTTTATTTAAAAGACATATTATGAAAGTATTCTTAGTTGTATTATTTCATACATTCTACAGTCCACTGGCCAATGTAAGAGAAATAAGTAGCTACCATGCCACTGGCCAAGGTAAGAGAGTAATAAGTAGGCTACCATGCCACTGACTATAGTAAGATAGAAATAAGTAGGCTACTATGCCACTGACCAATGTAAAATAGAAATAAGTAGGCTACCATGCTACTGACCAATATAATAGAGTAATAAGTAGGCTACCATGCCACTAGCCAAGGTAAGAGAGTAATGAGTAGGCTACCATGCCACTGACCAATATAATAGAGTAATAAGTAGGCTACCATGCCACTAGCCAAGGTAAGAGAGTAATGAGTAGGCTACCATGCCACTGACCAATGTAAGATAAAAATAAGTAGGCTACCATTCCACTGGCCAAGGTAAGAGAGAAATAAGTAGGCTACCATGCCACTGGCCAAGGTAAGAGTAATGAGTAGGCTACCATGCCACTGACCAATGTAAGATAGAAATAAGTAGGCTACCATGCCACTGATCAATGTAAGAGTGAAGTAAGTAGGCTACCATGCCACTGGCCAAAGTAAGAGAGTAATGAATAGGCTACCATGCCACTGGCCAAGGTAAGAGAGTAATAAGTAGGCTACCATGCCACTGGCCAAGGTAAGAGAGTAATGAGTAGGCTACCATGCCACTGGCCAAGGTAAGAGAGTAATGAGTAGGCTACCGTGCCACTGGCCAAGGTAAGAGTGAAATAAGTAGGCTACCATGCCACTGGCCAAGGTAAGAGAGTAATGAGTAGGCTACCGTGCCACTGACCAAGGTAAGAATGAAATAAGTAGGCTACCATGCCACTGGCCAAGGTAAGAGAGAAATAAGAAGGCTACCGTGCCACTGGCCAAGGTAAGAGAGTAATGAGTAGACTACCGTGCCACTGGCCAAGGTAAGAGAGTAATGAGTAGACTACCGTGCCACTGGCCAAGGTAAGAGAGTGATAAGTAGGTTACCGTGCCACTGACCAATGTACGATAGAAATAAGTAGGCTACCATGCCACTGGCCAAGGTAAGAGAGAAATGAGTAGGCTACCATGCCACTGACCAATGTAAGATAGAAATAAGTATGCTACCATGCCACTGATCAATGTAAGAGTTAACTAAGTAGGCTACCATGCCACTGGCCAAGGTAAGAGAGTAATGAATAGGCTACCATGCCACTGACCAATGTAAGATAGAAATAAGTAGGCTACCATGCCACTGATCAATGTAAGAGTGAAGTAAGTAGGCTACCATGCCACTGGCCAAAGTAAGAGAGTAATGAATAGGCTACCATGCCACTGGCCAAGGTAAGAGAGTAATGAGTAGGCTACCGTGCCACTGGCCAAGGTAAGAGTGAAATAAGTAGGCTACCATGCCACTGGCCAAGGTAAGAGAGTAATGAGTAGGCTACTGTGCCACTGACCAAGGTAAGAATGAAATAAGTAGGCTATTATGCCACTGGCCAAGGTAAGAGAGAAATAAGAAGGCTACCATGCCACTGGCCAAGGTAAGAGAGTAATGAGTAGGCTACCGTGCCACTGGCCAAGGTAAGAGAGTAATGAGTAGGCTACCATGCCACTGGCCAAGGTAAGAGAGTAATGAGTAGGCTACTGTGCCACTGACCAAGGTAAGAATGAAATAAGTAGGCTATTATGCCACTGGCCAAGGTAAGAGAGAAATAAGAAGGCTACCATGCCACTGACCAATGTAAGAGAGTAATAAGTAGGCTACCATGCCACTGGCCAAGGTAAGATAGAAATAAGTATGCTACCATGCATCTGGCCAAGGTAAGAGTGAACTAAGTAGGCTACCATGCCACTGACCAATGTAAGATAGAAATAAGTAGGCTACCGTGCCACTGACCAATGTACGATAGAAATAAGTAGGCTACCATGCCACTGGCCAAGGTAAGAGTGAACTAAGTAGGCTACCATGCCACTGGCCAAGGTAAGAGAGTAATGAATAGGCTACCATGCCACTGGCCAAGGTAAGATAGAAATAAGTAGGCTACCATGCCACCGGCCAAGGTAAGATAGAAATAAGTATGCTACCATGCATCTGGCCAAGGTAAGAGTGAACTAAGTAGGCAACCATGCCACTGGCCAATGTAAGAGAGTAATGAATAGGCTACCATGCCACTGACCAATGTAAGAGAGGAATGAGTAGGCTACCATGCCACTGGCCAAGGTAAGATAGAAATAAGTAGGCTACCATGCCACTGACCAATGTAAGAGAGGAATGAGTAGGCTACCATGCCACTGGCCAAGGTAAGATAGAAATAAGTAGGCTACCATGCCACTGGCCAAGGTACAGTAAAAGAGAAAGAAGTAGATTACTCACTTGTTAAGTTACCTGTTCACCTTTGTATTGATTTACTATTCAACTTATATCGTTATGAATTTTTCTGTGCAGAACTTTATGTACAATAATTTATTTAGACTCTTTACCTGTGTACAACTGGTTTTAATTCTATATTTTTGCTTTTATAGTGTACATAGGCCTAATGTGTGATGCTATTCATATGTGATGAATATTTTCTTGCTGATACAAAGCCAAAGTTTATGGGCTGTTAAGTCCCATTAATAATATATATATAACCAATCAAGTTGTTGTCTTGTAAGAGCTTTGCTTAGTTCCACTGACATTATGTGACTGTTCTTCCTTTTTGTGGGGTTCACCAGAGCTTTGTGTACATTATATATCCCAAACCCGAATGCTCCACTATACCAAATTGTGAGAAAATGGAAACTACAGAAAAAAGTATTTCATATATTTTAAATACAAAATACATCTATTGTATTTCTTTTACATTTTTTGCCACCAGTGTTTTGTATTTTATTTTAATACATTTGAGGGGTATTTTGTATTTTGTATCAAAATACATTTTGATGTATTTTTGCCCATCTCTGACTTTGACTGGTAAATTGGCTAAGCAACACATGCACTGCACCATTTATTTATTTTTTATTTAATCATTAAATATTTACAGATATTACCCCATAAAAAGCCATTAAACATCAAGCTCAAACTTACCTCCAGTAGAACATTGGATGACACCTTTGGTCTTTTGTTGAACTTGGCACATTTTTCCAGGTAAAACTGAGCCTTTTCCACTTTCCCATGAGCCAAAAGCCAGCGAGCAGATTCAGGAATCCACCTGCAATTATATTAAAATTAGTTAATAATCAGTGGATACTTTAATTAGTACATAAATGAAATAGCACTGACAATAACTGGTAAGTGGTAGACCCACTGATTTTGGATTGAGTCAGTGAATGGTACTATTTCTTCTCATTTTCATGTGTAGTTCAAAGTATCTTCAGCCTCCAGCAAGTTTAAAACAAACACTGCTTTCTTTAGTGATACTTGACCTAAGGTGAGCTCCACAGGGTGAAATGTCCATTTTCATTGTTCATTTGAAAGAAAACACAAGTATGTGTTTTACTTGCCACCAGGTCAAGACCGCAAAGCCCAGTGGAGCTGTGACCACCATGGTCAGTGTCCGCCAGTCATTTATCAGGTAGGCCAACCCGGCCAGCAGCATGTTACCTACAGACCAGGACAGGCTGCCAACCACTCCGATACATGCCCTGTGACGTGTGTCGACCCACTCAATGCCTGCAAGGTGAGGGAAACGCCATGATGAATTAGTAATGATAATGATAATTCAATGATTATTTCTGTTTTATTTTCATTTCACTGGGAGTTTGCTTAAACATGTGTGATCAGATAAAGACGTGCTTGTTTGGACCTTGAACTTCTCAAATCTTAAACCTGCAAAAGCGGATTATCTGGCCTAGCATTGCATCATCTTTCAAGCCGGAGAGCTCAACTTAGTCAGCTCACCGATTACAACGACATTGGCGATGATTCCTGTCAGTCCGAACCCGGTGAGGAATCTCAGCACCGCAAACACAATGTAGGAGTTTGCAAACGCGCTGGCGAAGCCAAACACGATGGACATGACGTACGAGGCCAGGAGAGTGTTCTTCCTCCCGTACCTGCAAGTACGAGTGGGAAGTAGATTTAAGATACTAATGTTGGTGACACAGCTTTTACAGGGAAATTATTGCCTTCAGGGGCCTTCTGCCACTGAGCAGATAGCAGAAGACAACCTTCTCCCATGTGCATTGCCCATCCGAATGTTCCCTTTAATATTGTATATGTATAAGTATATGCAAAAAATATGGATGTTGTTCACATACTTATCACAGAGGAATCCAAAAGTAATGGCCCCTATCATCACGCCAATAAAGAAGATTGAGCTTGTGGTTTGTGTCAGGCTCTTTCTATCACAGACAAGGTCCCACTGGAAGAGCAGATCACAGAAAAGGTTGTTCAATTATCTATTGGGATACAGGTTTTTTATCCTAAATAGGGTGTCATTAACAGAACATGATGTTTAACTTTATTTATTCACATATTCATTTTGGGGCAAATATTAATGCATAACTGTGCTGGCGTGTGTCTTGGGAACAGGTGCAGACGCAGAGTTGACTAAAAAGCTGTAAAACAAGTGTGGTGTTGAAAGAATGACCTACTTTTTGAGATAAAAGGAAATTGGGATAAGTGGATCATTTATATGAAGTGAGTTGCAGAAAAAGTAATTGTTTATATATTATCATCAACATAACTGGTCCATGGCAATATTAAAAAGGAATGCATTGACTTGTTGGTTTGTTTAAAAACTGTGTTTACAATTCAAAACAAATTTAGACTGGGTTTTATTTGATTTTCAAACAATAAGGCATCATAAATAATGCTATTAGATCCACCTGCACTGTTTTGGGGAAAGACAAATTATCTGCTGTTTAAAAGCGTTTGGCTGACTGAAATGATGAACAGACAGTGTAAAAACAAATAGCCGTACCTCAGTTGCTATGGTGGAAGTGAAGGTGGAGTTGTCGTACACCCATCCACTCCGACACTGAACGGTCGACAGGTTGCCGGCGTCCGAGCTGTTGGCCAGGAGCTGAAACTGAGGCTCTGTAAACATCTCGCAGGATTTCGGGGCGCCATCTTCTCGCACCGGGAGGCCGACGGTGAGTCTCTGCTCCCGAGTCAAATTTCTGAAGAGTCCTCCGCCGCCCAGCGTGCTGATGTCACAGCGGTGAGGAGGCGACGCGGCGATGAAGTTATTCAATAAGAAGTGGCAGGGCAGAACCATTCGAGGGACGAACAGCAGGACCATGAAGGTGATTTGGAAAGGCCCGAAACCGCCGATTTCCTCCAGGATATTCTCAAACGTCATCTTCACCGAGCCTACGGTTTCTAGAAGAACACATTTAGAATCGCTTTATGGTGACAGAAGTAAAGCAAGAGGTAAATCAACTGTTTGGATCCCTGGTCCAGTGGTTCTCAAATGGGGGGTACGTGAAGGCACTCCAGGAGATTTAAAAATATATATATTTAAAATTAGCATCCATTCAAAAATCCTTTAAAAATAGTTATTTAATAAATCTAAGTGTAAGTTTGTAAACTGAATTTTATATATTCGGTATTAAATCAGGCACGGCGCTGTATATTACATCTTTTTTTCAAACCCAAAATGCTTCGCCGTGGTTAGGGGGTACTTCCCTAAGAAAAGGTTGAGAACCACTGCCCTAATCAATGCAATTAAACAATTTCAATCACTCACCTGCATAGAAATCTGCAAAGGATTGATGCACTATTAATTCTGCACTGCTGTTCTGATTCAGCTCTCTGTGGAGTTCTCTGTCCGCACTGTACTTTTCCTTTGGCGAGCATGGACTAAATTCAGGTCTTGCAGCTTTTTCTATACCGAGCCAACTTGATCATTGACATCCAGGTCACCTTTGGACACTAAGATGTTGAATAGATTACCAATCGAACTGTCTGGATGTGAAACACGGAGCTTTGTGTATTTTATTTCTGCCGCTCTTACTGATATTAACTAAAATGATGGATACAGAAAACATTGAAAAAAAAGCACTTTTAATTAGTTTGGTTGGAAGTTTCCATTTAGATGTTGAAAAGTACATTTTAGTCTTGACCCTGGATTTAGCTTACTCAGAAAGTAATTAAATATTAACTTATGCTTGTATCTACACTTCTGCAAGTATAACACACACAAATATATATATTGGGGAACCTAGCTTCTCACTGTACATCATGTCCAACAAGCTAACATTTGTATAACAGATTTGTATGTACAGTAAACACAGTGCTTGTCTTTTTATTGTTAAGAATAACTAGAAAATTTCCCCCAGAAATTTAGATGGTGTGGCTTTTACCGAGAGGCGTTCGGACGCGCGCGTACGTCGACGTTGTGAAGAAAAACACCATCAAATCGCCAAAATAGCATCGTCGTTAGAGAGGAAAGACCGAGCCGAACGCGCCGATGCATAACCGGAGTTACCGCGGAGCTCTTTCTCCTCTGATCTCTCTATAAAAGACGTTTGACGCGCACGTGACGTTTGTGTGCACGTGAAGTTTTAGTGAGGGGGGGGGGGAGAGAGTTCTACCAAACAATTTAAAACATTGTAAAGAAAAACACGATCAAATCACCAAAATAGTACCATCATTAGAGAGGAAAGACTGAGCCAAACGCGCCGATATATTGGATATCTTGGTGGAGTAAATATAACCGGAGTTACTGTGAAGCTCTTTCTCATCTGATCTCTCTATAAAAGACATGCGCGCGCACGCACACACGCACGCAAGACATGCGCACGCACGCACACACGCGATGTGTGTATGCGCATACACTGGACACAGGCGCAGCACGCAGCGTGCGCTGTGTGTGTTACTGGACACAGACACGCAGCGCGCGTTGCGTGTTTTACATGAGACACGCCCACATTTCTCTTTCCCTCGTGTACCCCTGACTAAGCTGGGTATTTCATGAAAAAGATACCGTCGAAATGTGGACTTTAACAGAAAACCATAACTCTGATCCCAAAAGTGTGGACATTATGAGCGGCTCAAGGCTTTTGTGAACGTGTACATGTCCTTAAATGTGTTTTGGGGTTTAGATATGATGCCTTAATCACAGTTTACAAAATGCTCCCACTTGTCTAAAAAAAGAAAATCTGGTTCTGTTTTTTTTAATGGGGGCGGATGGGCAGATTTGTGGACTTGCTCGCTTGTTAAGGGTTCTCCTGACAAATGTGGAAAACATTGTGGATTCTATCGACACATGTGAGCACCGGCACAATATTCCCTACGTTTTGATCCATAAATGGTGTAAATAGAGTGCCGACTGTGAGACTTGTGGCAAAATATGTTTTATTTTTTAGGACTTTCGCTGGCTCCTCTTCCACTCTGTGTGTGTGCTGCTCCACTCTGTAGCTTAACATTCCAACCACATACACACCCATTGTAAAACTCTGAAACAGCCCAGAAATCTTCGAAACTCGAACAAAGATTCCGTCTAAACTGTACTAGTTATGAAAAAATGTCCAATTAGGCAAATAAGCTCCATCCTTTTGTTAACGTTTTAAACTTTAAATAATTGATCTACCTTAATGTATGGCGACACAGAGTGGGCACAAAGATTAGTGTAGCTTAGCGTTTTCTTTTCCCGAAACCCCATTCAAGTGGATGGGACAATTTCTCGCCATTTTTTGGCGTTTTGGGGGCGTTTCCTTAGTGGTCCAAAGTTTTTTTCCCATAGGGTTTGCGTTTTTTCGCAATTTTCCGAGAAACGGCCGGGCCGATCTTTCCGCCACTTAAATGCACACGATTCCCGATCAAGCTGCACGTTTTGACGTATTTTTTATGCAGATCCATCAAACGGTTCGAGCTCTACGCTCGACCAAAGTTCTGGCGGAAGAGAGAGATTTGGAAGAATAATAATAAGCCTGCAGGATAACATACAGTGCGGCTTTTGCTTTGCAAAGCCACACTGAATAATATCAATAACGACAATGTTAATATTGCCCCAAAAAATAAGCACAGTAATAATAACTAAAGCAAAAAAATGTCTTACATTGGAAATAAGTATAGAAAAGTATATATATGTCCATGTGGAGATCAACCGAGGAGCAGAGATGAAGTTATGCTTATCGCCATAAAGTGACATTGTCAGTCTAGTCACTAATTTTAGTTTCAGATAATTGTTTCACGTCGCAACAACATCAGGTTGCTCATAATCTATATAAAATGTATATATATATATATGTATATATATATATATACATATATATATAACATTTTATAATATAGTAAGTAATAAAAAGGTCAATATAAAGGTCATGGTATATAATGTGCCATGAAAAAATCATATTATCGTATATCATGAAAAAAGTCTGAATATAGTATGCCATGATGAAGTCATATATCATTAGAAAGTCCTAAACATGGTCATAATAAATAATGTAAAAAAAAAAGTAATTCCATAATACAATCCATACAATACCACAATTTTACTAGAAAAAAAAAGTGATGGCATACAAATGTTTTATGTCATATTTTAAGATATCTGTGGCATTATGGCATGTTTTTTGACATTCTAATGACACTTTTACGCTTCTTTTTTTTAAGTTAACATAACTAGAAATTGGATAATAGAACCTTAATAAACGTTGTATCAATGTAGAAGTTCATCACAAGTTGCTGCACGTATTGGTTTTTCAGTGACCACAATAGATCCTGAAAGGACCGTTGTGTTATCAGAAATTACGTAAGCGGTCCTTCAGGCGGCGCACTGGCTCATTTATGCCTCACAACCACTGGCTCATAAAGCGGTGCAGTGATGACATATTTTTGTTGGCCAACCCCAGAAAGTTACACTGGTTCCTTTGACAAAAAAGCTGATGGGATTTTCTTTGCCACTGGGTTTTTGAAATATGGCAGAAAATAAGTTCGGTGAGCAATTCTCATTGGATTGAAAAGATGCCATCTTGGAGATGGTATCAAATTCTTATTATACAACCATGAATCATGCCAATGATGTTTGCTGCCAAAGCTTTCCACCACCCCGACCGACCGTTTCCTTACGCGCTAAAAGCTTTTGGTCAATTTAACATTCATGTATGCGTTTATCAAGATTCTTCCCCGCTCCGCCTTGGTTGTAAATGGTCAGTTCCTGGATGGAAAAAGGCTTCACCGCACTTAGACCCATGCTAAGTGAGCGGTTAACCTGGGGCTAAGTAAAGCTCTCACACTGGCGGATTCAAAGTGGGCTAAACCCAGCTTTAGCCTCGGGCTCGCTGGCACTGCTCTGGAGGATTAGCCTCGAGTTTATCCAGTGAAATTCAACTAAAGACGGCGCTAACAGCTAATCTGACTGGCCGGGTGGTTGGTTGCACAGAAACCAGCCGAGAAGCAGTCATTGGAAACTGTTTGGAGAAGGCCAGATACTTTCCAATCATACCGGGCAGACGATTGGATGAACCATCTGTCAATCAAAACGGATACAGATGTTTTATTTATTACTATTATAGATAAATATACCAGTATCGTATCGTATTTGTGGTATCGTATCGAATTCTGGTATCGTATCGTAAGTATCGGGTATCGGGATATTTATGGCAGGTATCGTATCGAAGTTATAATTTTGGTATCGTGACAACCCTAATATATACAGTATATACTGTATATATACGTGTGTGTATATATATATTTGTATATATATTTGTATGTATATACATATATATACAAATATATATACTACTTCTCTGAGGCTATAAATAGACCAAACCAGAAGGTCCTGGTTACACTGAAATGAACATCTTTGAGCATCCTCAGATCGTCTTCCCTTGGCCGCAACCTCAGTGTGGGTCCAATTTTATTTGAGTGTGTTCAAAAAAAGTGCATGTGGCATATCTAAGATTTTTTGAGCCTCCAAAGTCCTGAAAAATACGTTTTTTAATCACACAAGGTAATAGAAAGTACAAGATATTGGAAACATATATAATCGATACGGTCTTCAGAGGCTTTGTTTTTATGAGCCCAAGCAGAATGAAAATCAAGCCTCAATGTAACAATAATCCTCCACTGAACTGAAATGCATCACTCCTAATTACTTTTTACTTTTTTGCCGTACTATACCACAACTTTCTATGACATGTAAAAATAAATGATGTTAAACTATACTATGATTATCTTTGTATTTTTTCGATGGCATACTTTATTATTACTTTTATGACATTTGTTTATCATATACGAGATTATTTCTCTTTTTATTAGTTTCAAATTCATATTTTTTTATTATTTTGTTATGCCATTGTGAGAAAACTATGCTAAAAAGCACTCCCAGTGACAAGTATTATGTATTACAACGTTTGAAACCATGCTATACCATGATTATTTTATTTATTTATGGCAAACTACGCTATGATACATATTTTCTTTATGACATACTATATTATTTCTGTTTTTATGGCATACTATACTATGACTTTGTAGGACATCTTTTACAACTACATTTCTGTGTTCACTGCTGTAGTACATGTTTTTGTCCACTAGATGACGATGCATATTCACATGTAAATGGCTAATGAACTTCAGCATGTTGCAGCTGGTGAAACAATAACATTCAAAGACAGTAGCTGCAGAGGAATAGCTGGATTGTCAGTTTTCCATATTGAAAGTAAAATGTCTCACAATTATTTCATAATCTCAAATTGCTATGTGCAGTGATGAAAATGTGCAGATTTTTAGTTAGAGAGGCTTACATATTATATGTTAAGATCAACAACAGGGACAGTGGAAAATGGGTGAAATAATGTATTATAAAGCATAGAAAGAAACTAAATTAATATTTTTGATAAGCTTGACTTACATTCATTCCCTTGAACCACACAGTAAGTGAAAATAAATAGTCAAATTCCAGGGCTCAGCATTTATCAATTAATTCCAGGATAAATACTTGAACTCTGTACCTTACTTACATAGTTAAGTGCAAAGCAAAAGTCTTAACCTCATTAAGTTGTTGCTTGAACGGTGCAACCCAATTCAGTTTGTGTGACTTAGAGATGGATTTATGAAATTCTTTTATTCTAGACTTCGGTTGTTCGACCCGGGTAAAGAACAAGAGCGGTGACGTCCGTTTCCCGGACCCCAGCCGAGGGTCGGCGGCTGTTTGGCGGTTGACGACGAGAGGTGCCTCATAAAGAACAAGTGAGAAGACGACCTTTTGTTAGACTGTCTGTGATTGGATAAACTAAATTGAGTTGTCAACAGCAGAATAAGCCTCTGCCCGTAGTTCAGAAATAGTTTTACAGAAATTCTCCCTGATCACACGGAAAGTAAAAGCACATATTTCCACTGGGTTTTTTAAGAGGGGAAGAGAATAAGTGTCCACTGGTAGGGATTTAGGTAGAAGAATAAAGAGTTTAAATGGGACTAAGGGACAATCGTGGGAGCGACCAAGGTCCACTCTTAGTCCGTAGCAATCCAAGTGGAAGTCGGTGGGAAGACGTCGAGACCTCTGGTAACTGACAGGTTGCTCGGACACGGTTAGTTTAGGGTATTACCGCGCAAGGCGAGGAAGGACACAGGGAAAGTTTTATTGTTTTCAATGCACTGTGGGTTTTTGTAGGTCTTGGTGATTTTAAGGAGACCTGAAAACCTGCTGAGAATTCCTCGGAAGAAAGTTTTCGACCAGACTACATCTCTGTGGGGCATTAAAAGTGGAATGAAAGGGGAAATCCTATAGGGGTAAGGAGAAATAAAACAATATTTGTGAACTGGTGTTATAAACCCCAGGGATCGAGCGCTGTATCCGTCTGTGGGTCTGAATTCGAGGGCTCCCGTTGAGATGGAGTTGAAACCAGAGACGATTCCAATTTATCGTCACCAGTATCCCTTAAGGATGGGACAGACTGTAAGGGTTTCTAAGACGATAAAAAGGCTGTTGGAAGCAGGTGTACTGGAGAGGACGAGGTCCCCCTGGAATACGCCTATTAATCCGGTCCCTAAACCTGCTAAACCAGACTACATATTGGTCAATGATCTGAGGCCAATAAATAAGGTTGTAGTGCCGACTCACTATGACACCCCTAACCCATACACAATGGTGTGGGTCCAGACAAGACATGGTTCTCCTGCATTGACTGGGCAAATGCGTGTTTCCTAGATGTTGATGAAAAGGACGGATTTGTGAATTCGTGAATTTCAAAAGGGGGATTGGAGCAATTAAAATTGTGTTTGGAAGAGAGAGAGAAAGACATTTTTTGTGGCATACATTATTGTTGACACATACTGTAAAACTTTGAAGTCTGCTAATAAAGAGAGAGAGAGAGAGAGAGAGAGCGAGAGAGAGAGAGAGTGCAGTTAAAAGAGAAACATTCTCATGAGAAGGACGATGTTTGCCAGCGGGAGGCTTTACAGCCAGATCTGTCTGTGGAGTTCACTTAAAAAAAAAAAAAACACACACACACACACAATGAAGGATGAAACAGCTTCTCCTCAATCTGTCTGTGGGCTTCTTTTCCACACAGGAAGTGGTCTCAAGGTCGTTGAGAGGTTTGGAAAAGGCAGACAGACACAAGGTCCAAAGGTCCCTCAGAGATCAGTATTGCCTTTAATGATTTCACTTACTTTGAAACGATCAGTTGATGAAGAGAAATTGAATCGGCAACTCTTTTGATATTGAAATAATCGTTGTGTCATTTGTAACCTTTCTTTATATTAGAGTGAAATTGCGATTACAGTATTTCTTTCGGGTTAAATGAACCTTTACGATTCCCAGTAAGATAATGTCTATTTGGAAATGTACCTTTTTGGAGCTCTGAGGAGCTACACCTAGCCACTGGCAGCTAGCAGCTAGCTAGATGAACTAATAATTATGAATTTCAACTCTCTGTGCAGAGCTTTGTCTGCACTTATAGCAGTGAGGGTTTGAACAAAAACACTGTCGACATGTGCCTTTGTAGTCCGGTTCCGACTGGCAGTTCAATCAGAAAAGACACTATAATTCTTCATTATTACCAGATGATATCTGACGATAAAGTCTTGACAGCCGAGACGCAGAAGAGACCAGCTGATATCATGATTGACAGCCCCAATCAATGACAGCAAGGCACTGATGAGTGAGAGGAGTGAATGGCAGAAGTATGAGGAATAAACAGTACAGCCTTCCTGACTCAACTTACGCCAGAGCTTCATTCTTTTTGTAGTTCCCCTTAGCAGAATCAAGAGAGACAGAAAGATACATGAAAATGTCTTTGTATTTGATTTGAGTTCATTTTCAAAGGTTGTCCTCCCAGCCACTGATGGCGGATGGATGTGGTTCTGTAAAATCATCCGATCCATCCATCCGATATAAGCTGCAGCCAGAGGTCAGTTACTTCCTGTGTGTGTACATTGTCTATATAAATATTTGGGCTTCTTCTGTTCCACCACAGACTTTGCTTTGTTTCAGATCAGCTATAACCAATACTTACAATAGCGATGCATCAAAAGACAATGTGATTTTAACATTCAAAAGTCTTTTGACATGTAGAAAAATAAGAACAAGCAGCAAACTTTGCAAACTTGAAATATTGAATAGGAATAAAACGATTCTCCATAGCGACCTGTGGACGAGGGCACAACCATCACCAGCGACACACGAAACAGGATAAGACGGATTGTTCACAGACAGCGTGTAACACCAGCATACAAGCGTTGGCATGGGACCCTGAAGAGGAAAAAAGATACGAGAAGAAAGAAAGCGAATGACCTTTGAACTCTGGAGGTCCCTTGTCGACGTCATATACTCCAGGAGGGTTGTCAGGCCTAATTGAAAGTGAAGATACATTCATCCCTTTGTGGGGCAAAAGCACTAAGTAGAATTTTTACTGACTGCAGTACTATTTAAAAAAAATGTAATAAAGCAACATGAGCATGTTTTGTCTGTATCAATACATTAGAGTCTCTTTATGATCTATAATGTACAGCTGATACCATTTCTGACCCACATATTCAGCACTTACATAACCGAAGGACAGAAAATAATCTGTGTATCCTGCCCATTAAGTGTTTGTTTATTTGCTATGCGCAAAGAATGTCCTATCCTCTCTAAATGTACTGTTCTCCTATGTATTAATAGTGAATAGAATCACTGACCCTCTCTCCACCTCGTCCAATCAGAAGGCTTACTTTTGGCTCTTTTCCGGATCAAGCCTAAGTGGGATACAAAGGGGTCAAACAGTGAGGGGGGATTGAGCAATCGTTGCATAAGCTCTTTGTCTTCATGCTTCCCACATCAGAACAATTGCCGAAAAACGCAATGGTGGGCTGGAGAGACTTGACTTGGCCTGATAATTGTATTTCCGAACGAATTCTCACAGAAAAACAAAGTCAGAAGAAAAGACACCGGACAATCAGTTTGTCAATAATTGTGTGACGTAAGACATCCATTGTGTTACTGAATAACAGAGGGGCCAAAGTATATCCAGTGTCGCCCGACTCAAACATTTTGTTGACTGAGTCATAAAGGTCTGCCGTTGTTCTCGTGAACGTCTGTTTCCCCCAGATGGAGAAACAACCAAACTAATCAGGGTCGCACAATGTGTTGTTGAGCTATGGGAGGCTCACCCACAGTTCTCTGTTCAGATCGCTGAGTGTCAGCAGACACGAGCCCGAACGATGAAAAGGTATAAAGGTATGCTCACTCGCCTAGCAAGGTCAACCCCGTTAACTCCTAAGCATCCTCGTGAGGAGGTAGGAGAGGAGGGGAAATAAGCCCGGAGGAAACCCCGTTGACCCGCTGCTGTACTGTGATAGGTCTTCACGAATCAAGTGACCTTCCGTTCTTGTCGAAGAGGTCGTAACATTGTGGTGCTGTGAATTGTATCGTGTTCTACTGACAGGTCTTTGAATGTTTAGTCTACTCTCAGAGTTTGTACCTCTGCAATTCGTCGGCGTTCTCGGCGTTTGGTTTGATGGTTGTTTGGTGCCAGTACGAGAAAAGACTAACTCAATAATGCTGCGGTGGGGAGGAGGTCGTGTCTGGACCAATGTTGAACACCCACACTTTTGCTGGGCACTCGGCTCTCTTTTGAGCGGATCTGTTGTCAACATTTATGCCAGTGGACATTTTGTCTGAATCATGAGGGTTCCTCCTGTGGGGGATTGTGAATATCGTCCTCTGGACCAATGCCTTGTTGGATGGATGGCCACAAAGTATTCTCGTCCTCGGTTTTTGAGAGAAGCATTTCAAGAAAAGACCATTCTGACTGTCATTGTGACCCCCTGACTTTGATGTTAGTCTACAAAAACACACAGTACACTGCATACTAAGACTGTTAGAACCCAGGCATAAGTAGTCTCTGATTCTAACATGGGAAACTGAATGTTTGTTTACAGTAAGATTTGAGCTCAATCAGGGTTAAATCCCAGTCAGAGCAGCTCAGTGTCATGGGATTGGACCACAACATAAACAAACTGTCCTAGATAAGCATATTGGACAGTTGTCCTGAGACCTGCTGAGGTCCCAAAGGACAGTAATAAGAAAGGTAGAAGTGACCTGGGTCGGCACATCGCGTGACACAGCAGAGAGGGGTGCTTTATTCTGTCTCCGTGTTTTGTTTTTGGCGGTTTGGATTCATTTTCGAGCTCAGAACCTCTCGCTTTTCCTAGAAAGCATTGAAAGTTGTGGATTTTGATCAAATAAAAAAAAGCAATTTGAAAGGGAGGTCTGGTTGCAACGGAAATTCGTGTCACGCATTTTCGTTTACGTTGAGTATTTTTCTCAAAAATGAAAAAAAAATATCATCAGTTAGGAAACGGCAGGAAACCCCCCCAAAAAATTAAAATTACCAACGTTGAAAGGTCCATTGTTGCGACAACCCATTCGAACGTAATTGTTCCAGAGAGCAGAAGACGCTGGAGAAAGGCTCTCCCGGTCTGAAACGGGAGGAAGCTGGTCGCCCTGAGACGCCGGTTCCTCCCTTTTTTTTTTTTTACCTCCATCGTCTTTTTCCTGACTCTCCACCTGAGGGAAACAAAAGGCTCTGAATCAGCTGGAACAAAGAGATGCCAGACTTGCGAGTGTGTTTACCGACGTTCCTGTTACGAATCTCCATTATGCCTGTGTTGGCGTGCCCATAAAGTTTGGTTCCTGACTTCCTGCAGAGGAAGGAAGAAGAACAAACTGAACTAAAACGGACTATAAATCACTACACTGTGCAAGCGCTTTCCCAGAGTTCCCATCATTCCCAGTGTCTTGTGATCCGGTTTGACCAGCAGTGATGAAGTGCCTTTTTCCACCTTATTAGCTAACTTGAATGAAACCTTGTTTTTTCTTCTTCCCAGTTCGATGTTATTACATATTATTACATATATGTGTAAAACGGATTGTTTTAGTCTCACACACATATTATCCTGCTTCGCTGAGGATAAATGATGGAAATCAAATAACATTTTGAAGCCACGTCGTTCCTTCAAACCCAGTGAGGCCTTCAGGTTAATTAGGCTCCTTGATTGTGTCGATGCTATTAAGGACTGGAGCGCAGTAAATTGTTTACAACTGAATGATAATAAGACGGAGATTACGATCAAGCAGAACATTGGTTCACTCTCCTCTACGTCCACCTCAACCTGCGTAATCTCGGGGTAATATTTGACTAATCCTTGTCGTTTGACCGCCGTGTTAATAAGCAGCTTTTAT
Organism: Cyclopterus lumpus; assembly: GCF_009769545.1. NCBI lineage: Eukaryota > Metazoa > Chordata > Actinopteri > Perciformes > Cyclopteridae > Cyclopterus > Cyclopterus lumpus. Next base: position 4,782,271 of record NC_046980.1, on the reverse strand, counting down.
TATCAACAGCTGAATTAGAGATGATCATATATGCTGTTATGTCTTCTTGTATTGACTATTGTAGTCACCCCCATTCTCAGGTCTGTACAATTCAAACTTCATGAGCTAATTGTATGTTTTAAGTAGTTAGTTAAATAATCTGCAACTATCTACATATTGTAATGTATAATACTGTTCGTTTTGACATTTCATCACTTTACTCCTGTACCTTGACTTTTTCATGGCATAATATGAAGACATTTGTCTTGATTTTGTTGTTATGACAATCTAAACTATAACGTTTATAAGATACATTAAGAAAATCGTTAATATATTTACAAAAAAATCATTTCTGTAAATATTTAGATTGGAACCAATCTAGAAATGGAGAGATGTGCTACTTGAGGCCATTTTACTGGGACTGAACCTTTTAGTTCTAATTATTAATTATTAATGAATGATTTCCTCCATCGAAACTATTAATGATCAGAATATAAATTAAAATGAAAAACAATAAACCACGCAGGAAGCCAGTGAGGGAGGGTAAGATCAGTATGCTTTAATTATAAGATATCAGTGCATAAACACAAACTTCTTATCGGGTTAAATTCCCCATATAGTAATAACATTGATAATATATGATAATAATAATAATAATAAGATCGATACGGATTTTTTAGCATATTAAAAAAAAATGCAGATCACTGATCAGCTAATATAACTGTACTGTATGACATTGACAAAAACAGAATACAAGTAGCTAAACATGGATCCCATCAGTAAAAACAAAGGAAAACCCTGTTGAGACAGAAGATGCTGATATTGTCTTTAAAGAGGAAGTGCAATGAGTGAGTGGATCAACTCCTGACACCATCTGTGACTTTTGTTTTGGGGCGAAAACCCTTCAAGCAGCACAGCATGTTGAGTACTAGATCTGGTGTTTGCCTTCTAGGATAGAAATAGAGAGATTAAGCCCCGCCCATTTTGGGGTTAGCATCTGTGCTACTAGCATCTGCTTTTTCTTTATGAATAGCTGACACCTGCTCCTCAGGTCAACTATCCATATTCCAAGGTGAACAACATTTACCCTTGTTTACACTTCTTAATTTTAGCAAAGATAAAACTACATCTGCTAAGAAGCTTTAAGACTCAATGAGGTGTATTTCATAAAATCAAAGTTAGTTCAAATGAGTGGTCCTATAAATTCGTCAATTTTTAAACATTTTATTTTTAATTGTCGGATTGAAGCTAGTTGAGCAGAAGCTATCCTCAAATTTGTATTTCTAAAAAACGACTTCCATCCAGCCAACTCTTTTCACATACATTAACCCAATTTAGTTCAAATCTCATCAGTTGTAAAAAAAAAAAGACATCTGAGGTCTTGTTCTTTTTCCAAGCGCATTTTTCAGAACATTAAACATTTTAAACTCAAAACCTCTTTGGTCTCCAAAAATGTACTTAAAAAATAAGGTTTTAAAAAACGTGCTTTGAACAAGCTTGTAAGGTGCTTTTCTGTCATCCAACTAACTTCTATTTCTATAATTGTTCCTTATACAGGACATATGTAATACTATACATGATCCTACCAATAGGAATATCTCAATTTGCCTTTAACATTGAAAAAGGAACTTTTAATCTGAGCAATGATAAAAATAAAAAAAAAAACCTCTTATCTAAAGTAATTGCTGACGTATCAGGAGAGAAAATCAAATGTGGCATTTTGAGTCAGAAGGGAGTGAGAGTAGTAACAGAGGAGTTATAAGTCTGGTGGAGGAGTTGAGGAGAAATGCATCAGTGGGCAGGCTGAGCAGAATGCATCTCACTTTCTGTGTATCATTCAAGTCGATATTACTTATTTTCCTTCCTCCTTCATAACTGTTTCTCACCCCTCACAGGATAATAATAATAATAATAATAATCTCCACTCCTATCAAACATCATGTGGTTTAGCTGGCTCGATTTTCTCTTCTACAACCTGGATTTAATATTCATAGAATTGGACTTAGTTGTAATAACATTGTAGTCACTGCTCGACAGCTTTATATACTTCATTTCAGTTGAAATGCTGTGATTTACTTCAACACATTTGGTTATTGCCTTTCTTAAACATCCCAATTTTTTTTTAAGGCAAACTTTACAGCTTTTTTAAACCACTTTCTTTTCTTTTTTTTTTAAAAGACAAAAGTCCGCCACATTTGGTTTCTGCAGAGTGACCGTAATGGACTCTCAACATGTGTGTCAAGTAATCCGCAAAAAGCAAGGCGCTGACTTTCTCACTGCTGTCCCCTCTGACCTTTGACCCTCCCCTCTGACCTTTTACTGTCCAGTCAAATCTCTTCCGACTAAACCAAAGCCCACAAGCAGCGTCATCGTCAAACAGACCGTGAGCTTTTAAAACGTTCACACATTTGTACTTGTTATCATCAGGCAATCTACAATGGGTTCTAATATGGTTCTCCTTTAGAGCCTTCCATCGTATGCGGTTCTATCTGGATCTAAATGATTGTTTCAGAGGAAGCTGTTGACTACACGACCCGAGGGGTTATTATGAAAATGATCATCCCAACAACAAATGCCAGCTGGTTGTTAAGATACGTTTTCAAGTTGGGATTTTCAAAGGAAGTCAACTGTGCGCTTGAAGGGCAAACTCGGTTTGCAGTGGGACAACCATAAGGCACATTATAAGGATTAAAAAAAAGGTTGAACTTTAAAGAAAATGTCAGCACAACATATATCAGAGAACATCAAAATATAGTGTTAGGATCCAAGAGGAGATGTTATACAAAGTCTAAAAACATACATGGTGACTATGATTAATAATGTGGCAACTTCACCTTCTTTACAATATTCAAAATGCTACATATATCTGAAAAGTGAAACCAATTCATTTTCTTTAATCGGAACTTTTTTTCCTGTCGTCTTTTTGTTTGTTTTATCGCCTTTTAAAGCAAGAACAAAAACAGAACTGCCCAGCCAACAGATCCAGTAGATATCTTAGCGATAGGATATTTAAGGATAAACGCCACAACAACAACAAAAAATTCCACAACAAAGAAAACTGCACAGCCAGGGATCTGATCCGTCTGCATAAGGACAAAGTACCAGAACACAAACACGAAAAAACACTATCTTCAACATTAGTTTTGTCTTTAAACACGTGAACAAAGCTCTATAATTCATTCTCTTAAGTGGTCACCACACAAAGATGATTACCTCAAAAAGTAGAGTGAGATTAATACAAAAAATACTTTTGAGTGTACGGGAAACGTGGCTAACGTTTGGCTAACTTTTTGGCTAACGTTTGGCTAACGTTTGGCTAACGGTGAGATTACCGACATCATTTGGGTGAAAATTGCAGTTTTCTAGTTTGAAAATAAAAACTCTGACCTTACTCATAGTTCATAGTGTATTAGATCTACTAATAATAGTCTGTGTCAAAACTTTCTGATATTGTCATGAATTACAATATAAACTGACCTAAACCATAAAGAATAATACATACACTTCAAGTCACTTCACAGGCTGGTGAACTGCACTGAAACTAAGGCTGCTGCTGCTACTATGTACATATGTATAGTCTGAATGAGGACGCGCTCACCTACTCGCTGTGGCCATCGACTTTAGACCGATTGGATTGTGCAGTGGTGTGCAAAGAGGGTGAAGGAGGCCAGAATTTATTGGGACATTTTTTTACGCTAATATCACAACAAAGGGGCGACTGAGGGTTAACGGAACCGACGCGAGTGGCACTCTTGATTGGCCAATCGTCCTTTGGATCAGCCAAAGTGAAAAAGTGCCATCTCTTGATTAGAGCCTGTGACCTTTAAACCGATTTACTACAAATCTCACGTACTTCCCACTACAGCTAACCATTCCGCAAGCTACGTTGTTGTGGTGCGGAACACTTTGTAAAACAAAAAACAAAATGTAAAACCACGTAGTCTGCATGTGACCAAGATCTGCAAAACAAGCTGATATATAGTTGATCTGTAGTTACAAAGCCGAAGACACGTGATCTATTAAGGGCAACAATTAAAGTGAAACTCTCATTCGCAAGAGGTTCCCCATTTTTCTATCCCCACCCCTGGCCCACTAGATCGTCTGTGCTCACTACTGGTTTTTATGGTTTTCTATGTCGCGTGAAGTGCAAGTCAACAATATGTAATCACGTTAACTATTACAATGTGTGCAAGTCAGATGCTTTCGTGCAAAGCCATCGGTTTTGGTGAATAAGGCAAGCTTTGCCGCTGACTACATCATCTTTAGCTCAATGAAATAATTGCACAAAAAGAAAACATCCCTGTCGTCACACAAGCTACGAACCTGACTGAGAAAGTCAAGTGTGAGAAAAACACGTTTGGATAAATAAGGGACAGACGTAAGGAGAGAAGTTAAAAAACAAAACAACAAAAACTTAACATTCAACTTACAGTAGAATACATGTATTACAATATATGTTTAGCGTCTCTGTGAGTTGGACACAAGCAATAAAAGCATCCGGTTGGCAGAATAAGAACATAAAAACAAATATGGAGAAGTAAAGCAGTATTGGTATCTCCTGTCGATTAGGATGAAATAGCTAAAATGTATAATGTGTAAAAAGAGTTATTATAATAAGTAAAATAACAATATAATGCATATGTAATGACAGTTGAACCAAACAGAAGAAATGCGACTGTGAACTCGACTCCTGAAAGAACAAACTGCACTACTTTATTATTTAAACAGAGCAGATGGTGATGTTACAGGGACTCCGGTGGGATGGATTCAGGCAAGAAGAGGTCGATGGCTGCTTACGTGTGTCTGTCTTAACATGCGGAAAAAAGGCTCAAGCCGAGCTGGGTGTATCACTTTTATTCTGCTTATTGGGAGGATGAAATAAAACCTAAATAAGTGTTTCATGACACACACAAAAAATGAAATATTCTCTATATTGTCATGTACAAGTTGAATGTTGTTTTTACTTGAGTTGGACATCCTAATATAGGCGATTTGGAATTTTTGGGAGCATGTCTACTTGATTGGCAGAAAGAGATAGCATGCTTTAAAAATAATTATGGGTGGTTTTAAATCTAAAAATGTCTCGTGTCCGTGACACCCAACTTTGACAGAGACTAAGAAAGTGGGCTGGGTTCAATTGCTGGTTAAATATTCAAAGTGATAGAACACAGTGTCGTCTAGGTAGTATAACACTTCTCCTCTGAGCTAGCGGAGTAGCTGCTAAAGAGAAGCTATGTCTGTGAACTGAGCTGCAGTTCATATCAGGGTGGAGTACTGAGACGGACACCGGGCCTCGATAAGACACGGGTCGTAGGTTTGAATCCCTTTTTACGCCAAAGACCCCGAGTTCAGCCGGTGTTTCTGACGTTTACGCAAAACCCCGGTGACCGGCGGTAAATCCCGGTGTGGGGAGATTTCTCCGCGGACCGTGACGCATTATTTTTACTCTGTTAACTGTCCTCGCGTTCACCAAGTGACCCATGTTACGTTATATGTGTGGGTCATCTATGTGGTTGGCTCAATGAAGGGCGACTTTTGTACGCTGGTTCAACCAAGAGCTCCAGGAAAGAGACCTTGACCCTGATATCTCGGCTTGTAGATGGTGTACGTACAGAACTATAAAGGAACAGGGAACAATAGTGTGGGCTGAGGCACAGAAGCTAAATAAGGCAGGATATGGTTATGAATAACATTCCCTATAGGTAGCTTAGCCTCGGGGCTCTCAGAAGGCCCAGAGGTACGAAGGTAAAGAAAGGCTTAAGTCTTGGGCTGCAGACTGAGGCTTAGGGTCGGGAAAGAGTCCAGGTCTAAGGCAGATTTTGAATCTGGGGCTCTAGGTGGCCTGGTCCAGGGCTCTCAGCAGGTCACAGCCCTGGAGGAGGTACAGGTTGCCCTGCAGGGGGACGTTGACCTCGCAGTCGTAGCGGGTCAACTCCGGCAAACAGGAGGCCTCAAACGAAGGGCCCAGCAAGCGGCTAGCCATGCCTAGAAGATGACAGAAATGGAAAGGAAGTGATTGTCATTTGCACGGCAATATCAGCCAATCAGTCTTGGGCAAAGACAATTTTTGTCTCCAACAATGCTCACATGCCCATAAAACCGTCACCGCACACATACGAAATGGGAATCTGAGACTAAACATGAAACAGAATATACACGCAGACAATTTCGTTTCAGTAATGTATACACATTAAGATGCTCACTTGTACTGTTTCATGTCTAAAGGTGTTTCAGGACCTCCACTTCTTGTTTCTGTATGTATTCATTCAACTCTGGTCCTTACCATAAAGAGGGTGTTTGTGAGTGCACTCAATGAGGGTTCCAGGTACATTTTTAGCTGCGCATGAGGTGCTTCTTTTCCTTTATTTCTTTTAAACTCCCCGTTTCCTCTTCTCGCTGAATCTCAGTGGCGTAGTCTATGATTGAAGTAGACCCCTCCTTCCCTCAGATGTATTCTTTTGTTTCCACCGCCTGCGGCATTGATCGCTCTCGGGGGAGCACTGTTCTCTTTTGCGAGGGGGGCGTGTTCCCCTCAAGACAGATGTCAATGTCATCTGGACTTTGTCGTCACCGACGTCTCTGTCGGGATGCCACGTATCCGTACATTGTTACGCCTCCACCTCGAGTTCAAGTCTTCACACTTTGCAAATGACGCTCTCCCGTCTTGCACCGGCCGCTCTTCCATATTTACTGTGTGTTTTCTTCTGAGCCTGTGCATCTCTTCCCTTTGTTGTGTCGGTGCGTTCGTCATTTGTACAACCTTTTCTTGTCAGGTCTCCCGTTTCTCTCCATCCCCCTTTTTTCTTCTTCTTATTTGGCTCACTTTCTGTCGTTAACGTTGTTTTAAAAGAGCTTGTTTATTTATTTCATTTTTGCCTCGCATCCTACCACGTTGCGCCACTGGAAATCTGTGGTTCTCCTAAAATCCCGTGTGTTGTATTTATCAGATAAATAAGAAAACAGTACGGTGCCCACAGCTACACAGTGATGATAGTTAACACCGTGGACTGTAAGCGGTACAGTCAGGTCAGCTCACCCTCGGCCTTGTTAGACGGCTGCATGTTATACATGTAGTTGCAGCTCTTGTGGAGGAACTGTTTCTCACTTGCACCACCTATCCCGCTTCCTGGATACTGACTCTTCCTTTGTTGCTGCACGGCTGGCATCATCCTGCCCATCTCTGGCGCTGACACGGGAGAAACAACAGGGTACAGTTGTTGGATGGAACGGACGATGGTGCAACATTTCCCCCCCCCCCCCCCACACACACACACACACACACACACACACACACAGACGTGAGCTCGTACCTGCCAGTGATCTGGCGTTGAGGGAGCGGTCCACGGCGGCACAACTGTCACCCCTCATCTTCTTCCAGATGACTTCTGAAGGCGTGCTGTCGCCCTGAAAGCACAAACGCACGTCCGCGGCAAAAGAGTGAATTCCCCCCGAATAATTCGAGGCGCACAACATTGATTGGATGATTGAAAAAAAAAATTTATTATTGTGTTTACATGGTGAAAAAATTTAATTCTGTTTCCTCCATATTAGAACAAGTCAAACTAAATGTGAGGTTTCAGGTTATTTGGGGTTTCTACTAAAAGACGTTGACGTGCTCGCGTGTTATTTGTTATCTAGAAAGTCCACAAACACTGACACGGTTGTGTTATTTTACAGTGTGGGGGCTGGTAGGCACTCCAGATACCCGAAATGTATGTATGTACTCAAGCACTGAAAAAGGGAGTTTTTCATGATACTGTATCATCAATCGTACAATAAATACTGCATGTTTTATCAGAGAAACTCACCACAGTCATCTGAGTGAAGGAGCGCTTGATATTGTTGGCCATGGCCACTCTGGCTGGAATCATGTCTCCGTAGGCTTGCACAAAGCTGTCAATGGACCTGCACGCACACACACATGTGCACACACAAATTGCATTTTAATCAATTAATTATAAGAAATAGCTGGTAAACCTAAGCCAGATATTAAAAACCTCTCTAGTGGTCGTGGATGTCACATCACCTCTGTTTGTGCATGAGGTGTGACACGTTCTGTTGGCAGGACGGGCGCTCCTCTCCAGACAAACGGTCCGTCAGGTACACCTTGGCGGCTTGTTGCCGGTATGTTTTCAGAGGGTCCGGTGGCCACTGCAGGTTCTGCCTGCCACCCATGGAGGACAGAGGGGCGCTGGCTGGAGCCTGGAACGCATGACTCTGCATGTGCCCCATTACGCAAGACCCATTACGGGAGTCCACGGCCCCCCGGCTGGAGCCTCTCTCCTCCCCCGCGGCCCAGGACGCAGCCGGCTGGTGCTGGTAGTGGCCTTGGGGCTGAGGAGGGGAGGACAGGGGCTGGAAGAGGCTGGCGATGTTGCTGAAGCTCCCCTGGGTAGACTGTTGTGTTTTGGCCAGGCCGTTGTTGCTCCCAATGGATCCTGCTGGACCCCCCTCCATGGGCTCGGACTCTGTGATGATGGGATGCAGCTGGAAGTCCTCGCCATCCATCGGGATGTAAGGAGCCAAAGTCTCCAGTTCTAAGTCACTCAAGTTGCTCTGGGAAAGTGAAAAACGCAGTTATATAGCGTGTTTAACTAACTCAGCCAGCTATATATATATATACATATATATATATATATATATATATATATATATATATATATATATATAAAAAATATATATACATATATAAAAAATATATATACATATATATATTTATATATAAATATATATATTTATATATATATATAATATATATATATATATATAAGTATATATTTATATATATATATAAATAAGTATATATATATATATATAAATAAGTATATAAATATATTTATATATATATATATATATATATATAAATATATACTTATATATATTTAGATATATAAATAAGTATATATATATATATATATATATATATAGAGTCATTTTAATAATGTGCTTGTGAGGAAGACGATATCCTTCAATATGGGTATAATCTTGCCCATGTTCTAATACGCTTTTGCCAGAAAGGAATAGAGACAAGGAAAGCCAAGCTTTCAGTCAGATTCATGGGAGCTGCACCTCCGTGTTTGCAGGACTGCTTCCCTCCGTGTCCAGAGAAAACAGCTTCTCAGTCAGCTCCACCTTCAGGTCGCTCTCCACAGAGCTGTAGTAGTCACCTGGGCTGCTGGGCTGCAGGGGGAGGGGAGGGGGGTAACAAGGGAAGGAGGATGGAGAGGAGAGGAAGAATAAAAGGGGACGACACCGATAGAGGAAGCCGAGAGGAACAAGAGGACATGGCCAGAAAGAAAGGGACAACACGTGAGCCAAAGAACAGTTTAAAAAAGAAAAGCACCGAAACAAAGAGCAAGAGATGAGTTTCGACAAAGGCACTATTCACTGCTAAGAGCCCGTTCCTCCCAAATATCCACCCCCGTTATTCTCACACACATTGCCCACAGTTAGGGACCTTTGACCCCCACAGGCCTCACTGAACACAGAAGGACCAAACTAGGAAACAAACACAACCGCTAACTAATTACTCCTTTTCAATTTGACGCTCTCGGGCCTCCGCTTCCCCCCTCGTCCTCACCGTGGAGCGGCCGCTGAGGCTCGGAGTGGCGCTGCCCGGCGGCGGGTTCCGCCGCACGGTGAACGCGCCGGCCGTGTTAGCCACGTCCCTTGGGACTGACGCCGGAGGGGCGGGCTTGTGGCTCTCGCTGGCCCAGGAAGTGGGTCCCGGAGGGGGGGGCATCGATGCCGCGGACGCCTGGGCGTATCCTCCGGGCTGCCGGGGCTCCTCGAACTGATCTGTAAGAAAGAAGAGGAAGAAGAAGAAGAGTCGGTTGTAAAGAGGATGAAGAATTACCGTGACATGACAGCTGATTTATGTACAGTATGTATGGGTGTAATTGGCCATTTTAATGAAACTAATTTACGCGGGAAAAATGATTCCTCTCTAAGGATCTAAGTAGCTTTTTAAATATGAATACTAAAGTTTAAAACATTTAATCAGTGCCAATAATGTGAGTAGAAAATACTACTTATACAACAATATAATAATGGCATAAACAAATTAATTTATAGAGACCGAGCAAATCTGTTTGTACAATATTTAACATGGCATTGCAACAAAAAAATGTATAATAAATGTTTCAGTCTTACTGTAATATAATGCTCGTCGTGCAGTTACCATAGCAACGATGCTGAACCTCCGTGTACTTCATTTACCAATTAAACTAACATAAGCATGGGTTTATCTGACAACAAGTTCAAAAAGAGGGATTATGTACAGATTATCTTCAGTTTTTGCCAGGTTGCCATGGTTTAATAATGCACTACAAGGTGCCCCCCCCCCCCCCCCCTTTTTGTGGAGGCAATACAGACCGAAGTCCAGGGTGACGATGGTGTCCCCGGGTGTGGGAGCCAGCCTGGTGAGCTCCTCCGGCTCCTCTTTGAGTTTGGTGAAGAGGGCTTTTCCCGGCTCTCCGGTCACGCCTGCACCTCCGGCGGTGAAGAAGCTGCTCATGCGGTGCGGCGTGAACAGGGACTCCGTCTGCTTCAGGGACAAGATCATCGACTCCTCCTCGATGTCGCTGCAGGAGAGCGGAGAGAGTGGAGGTTTTTACGCCGCGCCTCACGAGTGAAATCCATCCATACTATAATATTCATTTGAATAATCAATGGGACGTTATTTAGGAGTTGATTTGACGTGGCAGACAATTTCAAGAGGAGCGAAATGTCCCGACGCACGTGACATGTGTAAATATTAAAAAATAAATATTTAACTACGGCACGTTTTTGTCTTTTGAGCTTTTTGATAGTTAACTAAGTAAAAAAAGATCGTGGTCCAAAATGACCTTTATTCCCCCCTAACACAGGAAAGCACTTTTAAGTATTAACACTATGTGTAAATATACAAACACCACCATAACCATATCGTGTTTCAGTGATCATCGGAGTGTAACAATATATAAACAATAGAAATCACAACTGACACAGGGTGACACGCTTAAAGAAATAATAAATAAATAGGAATAAGAAGCGAGAGATTGTTGACACGAGCTGACACACACACACACACACACACACACACACACACAGTACATGAAGTACACACAGTACACAGAATGAAGTACACACGGTACTTAATCTACTACATTAAATAACGGTTTTAAAGGAACCTGGACGTCGGGAAAAGAACCACACGACACTTCATTCAACCCAATGTTGACATGAATAAACATGAATAAACATGAATGAATATGAATGAACACGAATGAACATGAATGAACCTTTTGTCCTGCCGGTGCTCACCTGAGGACGTAGTTAATGCACACGATGCACTGGGGCTGGGAGTTACGGCTGTTGTAGATGACGGTCCCCTGGGTTTCCACCCAGACGAAGCCCCCGTTCTTGGCCAGCATGCGATACTGACCGCTGACCGCCTGGCCCTTGGAACACACTAGAGAGAGGGAGAGAGGGAGAGAGGGAGAGAGGGAGAGAGGGAGAGAGGGAGAGAGACAGAGAGAGACAGAGAGAGAAACAGAGAGAGAGAGAGCTTTGTGTTACGAGCTATTGTCCTCTCACTCCTCAGCTGCTTAGTCATATGAAAATCCTATTAAAGGCATTTTGGATAACCTCATTTAGCAAAAAATAATTGTGTATTAAAAGATGTTCAGCTCCTACGGAGGTTTTGGATAACGCGCTTTATTATGGGAATCATTGTTTGATCTTATGTAAAGTTATCAATACTCTATTTTATCGTCCAGTATTAACTAGATAATAATCTGTCTGTTCATATCAATGAGAGAAAAGAACAGATAGTTATTGTCATGGTGCTTAAAACAATGAAACTGTGTTCACCCGGTGGACAACATGAAAGTAGAAGTAAAGCTCCAGTAAATAAGTAATAACCAAGATAAAATACGATAAAAGAGAGATAAGTTTTGACCGATAATCTTTCAACTCTGCAGTCAAAGCTCAGACCAGCTCTGTGTGCTGAATTTGGTTCTCTTTTTTTAAAAATGTATAATAAATATATTTTTATAAAATTGTTTACATTTTTTTTAATTTTTTTATATCCAAGTATTTATTTTGCACGAGGCTGTTTAAAAAATGACCGGACATCAAGTCGGCAGGAGAAAGTGACTTTGAGCTGCTGGCTGCAGTCCAAAGGTCAACACTGGCGTGGGAAAGCAGAGCGGTGGTCAGAGAGTGTGTGTGTGTGTGTGTGTGTGTGTGTGTGTGTGTGTGTGTGTGTGTGTGTTTAGAGGGAGGGTAATATTAAATGTAGGAGAGAACACTTGTGAGTTAGCGTGTGCTGATCGAAAGGCTGGTCACGCTGGCCGTGAGAGCGGGTCGTGTGTGTGTGTGTGTGTGTGTGTGTGTGTGTGTGTGTGTGTCATAGAGAGAGAGATAGAGAGTCCTTTATCTCAGCAGATTGCAGACAACTAAGAACTGTCGACATGGACGATTAGGAACAGAATTAAAAAGGGACCAAAATAAATCCGCACACACACACACACACACACAACGAAACACATAATCTGCAGACAATATGGAGTCCTTAATTTCATTTGTCAGTTTGAAAATACCGACAGAAATTCATGAATTAAACTGCGCCCCGGAGTTATTCCTTGTTTTTATGAAAAATAAAAATGAAAAAAGGGAACCTTTCATTGTCCGAAAGCGAGATGTTAACTGAAGGTTTTAAAAAAAGTCAAAATCGCACAAAAAGCTTAAAAGCGATGATGTGAGTTAGACGGATGTTTATTATTTTTATTTTTTGCACACCGCCATTATTGTACACGAGTGCTTTTAAGGAACTAAATGAGCTTCTAATGATAAAGAGTACTGTCAGTGGTGAGAAAAGCCATGACACTTCAGAGGCTGGTTAACACACACACACACACACACACACACACACATTACAATGTAATAGAGGCCACCTGGTCCCCTTGTCCAGTGTGTGCAAACCTCATTAGGCCATCAATGGTTGTGCTTAATCTAATAAAGACAAGACATCTTAATACCAAGCCCATGCTCCGTACACACACACACACACACACTGTGGGTGTGTGTGTGTACACGCGAGTCGCGTGTGCGTGCGCTCACAGTTGTGGTGGCTCTTGGTGACGCCGTCCGAGTCCAGCGCGTGGTAAAAGTCGTAGACGGAGCGACCCAGCAGGTCCTCAGGAGTGTAGCCCATCAGCTCTGTTACCCTGTAACACACACACACACACACACACACACACACACACACACACACACACACACGTTCAACAATCCACATGATTTCAAGTCAACAATTTGAACTTTTTCCTTTGATTCCCTTCTCGTACAAGACAAATCCCGACTCCGTCTTGAACCTTTTTGCACTTCAAAAGGCTTCACACACGATTTTGGAAATCAAGCGGAGGGGGGGGAGGGGGGGGGGGGGGGGGGGGGGGGGGGGGGTCTTCCAAAAATAAGAACGGTCCACATTCCGAGAACATTCTGGGAACAGCTTATCTCTTTTCTGTCGCTCGCTAATGAGGATCTTGTTAAAAGAAAATCCCCTTTTTTACCTTTGTATTTCCCTCCAACTGTAACTACCTCAATAACAAAAGGTCATCAAAAGAGGCGTTCAGGTGCGTCTCGACATTTGACTTCGTTGAGTGTAGACGGTATCTAAGGTAATTGTTTCACACCGAACAAACCCAACGTGGTTTATTCCCTTTCAAGTCTTCGAGTCTCCTCCCGACGAGCTGTGCTGTGAGAACATAATCCAGACCATCAACAGGAAGTGACCCCGTGGACACGAGGTTTTAGGAGGAGACCGGAGAGGATCAGCCGGGACAAAGAGTGCAGACTCGTTCGTCACGCTTAGCCTAAATTAAAAGAGGCTGGAATGTGATTTCTTTTTCCACTCCTCCCTCCACCAAAACCTTTCAGTCTGGCAAATAATAATCTGGAGTAAGTAAGCTGTGTGTGTGTGTGTGTGTGTGTTTACGCATGAATATGAATAAACAATACGACGGTGCAACCTTCGTACTAAACTTAAAGTCTATTTTTAAAACAGTGATTGTGTCATAAAATGCAGTTATCTGATATTAAAAAAAATATCATTTTCTAATGTGATTGTGGCTCCAAACAATCGACAGTATGCATTGTTTGACATTACCAACGTTCAATCAATTACCATCCAATTTTGCACATGTGAATTATTTTCTTATACTTTAATTGATTTGACATTCACCAGCTTCACGAGCAGCGATACGTGATTGGTTGTTTTCCTCATGTCACATAAAAGGATGCAGGGAACCCTAATTTAGAGATTTAAATTAAGCTATACGATGAAAACACAATGACTGTAGTCGTTATCCGTGATCGATAACATCATCTAACAGCATTTTCATCCTCCCCCCCAAAAAAATTCCAAGAAATCTTTTTAATGTAATTTATTGAAACACAAGTCGGTGAACTACGTGACACGTAACTATGTGTGTTGTGGATTGATGGTGTGAGTGAAAGAGGAGAGAGAAGGTTCTGGCAGAGCAGACACTCTTGTCCTCAGATAACATGATCCTGATAGGAGAGGAAGAGGAGAGGAAGAGGAGGGGGAGAGGAGAGGAGAGGAGAGGAAGGGGGAGAGGGAGAGGAGAGGAGAGGAGAGGAGAGGAGAGGAGAGGAGAGGAGAGGAGAGGAGAGGAAGGGGAGGAGGAGAGGAGGATGAGAGGAGAGGAAGAGGAGAAGAGGAAAAGAGGAGAGGAGAGGAAGAGGAAGAGGAAGAGGAAGAGGAAAAGAGGAGAGGGAGAGGGAGAGGGAGAAAGGAGAGGAAGTGAGAAGGAGATACGAAGGGAGAAAGAACAGAAATGGAGAGGAAGAGGAAGAGGAAGAGGAGAGGAGAGGATGAGGAGAGGAGGAGGAGAGGAAGAGGAGGAGGAGAGGACAGGAAGAGGAGAGGGAGAGGAGGGGAAGTGAGTAGGAGATATGAAGGAAGAAAGAACAGAAATGGAGAGATGAGAGTTGAGGTGAAAACAAGAAAACTGTATCATATCCAAGAAGAGGTTGCATTAAGAACAGCATCAAATCATAACGATGATGATGATGATGACGATGATGACGATGATGATGATCCGCCTCAAACACAAGCGTCTACAACATTTTGACAGAAGGGTTTTTAACCGAGAGAGAGAGATGGCACCAAAAACAACAAACATCTGTTCAACATTGGAGAGACAGATCCAGCTTTCCAAAACTATTTCTCCACTTCATGTCAAACTCAAATATCTTTTGTTTTTTTTCCCCAAGACTTTCATATTTTTGAAGACTTTTCTCTCTGGGTGCAGCCCGACTCGATCCGTCACGCGGCCCGACGTGAGCCAAAAGAACTTTCCATCCCCTGATGAGTCCGAGTCCCCCGCTGAGCCCACGAGGGACGAGCCCGACCACCACCGACTCATTTGCGTAATTGGAGAGAAGATTTTGGGCGCCTGTCAAGCGACACCAAGAAAAGGGCGAAGAAGAAAGAAAAGAAATGGGCCCTTGTTTGTAGAGCGCTCACGGACGGACGTGTGCACGCACTAAGCGTCACGCACACACACGAAAGAAACCTTTGTCCGACATGAGCAACTTGATAAGATTACATGTCTGTGAGCATGAGCTTGTGTAACTCGAATCAGAGTGGGCGTGTGTGTGTGTGTGTGTGTGTGTGTGCGTGTGTCATCACGTCCCCCCGTGCCAGGGAGAGAGACATATTTGGGTGCATCCGTCATAGTGACCCTAGTGCATACAACACACACACACACACACACACACACACACACACACACACACACACACACACACACACAAATACTTTAATGCAACGGCGTTTCTATTTCTATTTGGTCTCAAGCTGACACAGTGAAAACACGGCAATCGGTGGGGTTGTGTTTCCACGACGCCGAGGCGTTCTTCTGTTGAAGGGGTTCTTTAAACGGGCTTCGTAAATACAATTAAAGTCGGTTCTTTCTGGTTTCAGGCTCTAAAATGTGGAGTTTTTATTGCTTTTTATAATTTGGGGTTTTCTCTCAGACGACTATGATCCCAACAAGGCTTTAAATAAAAATAAATCAACAAATATTAGAGAAGCAAACTAACACAGTAGCTTATTTGTATTTTATTTTTAGAGCGTGCTGCGAGGATATATATATATATATATATTTTTTTTTTAAATCTCACTGTATTGTTGGTTGTTTTGGCTTTATAATGATGATGAAAACAAATTATAATAAAATTCCTGAAACAAATTAAAAAGCACTCTTGCTACGTACATCCTTCTGTGCACGACTCTGTGTGTGTGTGTGTGTGTGTGTGTGTGTGTGCGTGTGTGTGTGTGTGTGTGCGTGCGTGCGTACCTCTCGTCACAGTAGGTGAACTTCATGTCCATGCTGTGTCGGCTCAGGAACGTCTTGCTGTCCAGCGGCGTGTCGACGTTGGACGGGTGCGCGATGGGTTCGCACACCAGGACGGCGCAGGTGAGCGGGGGCTCCGCGAAGCCGCACAGCACGCGCGGCGGCGCCGGCGGCGGGCGGCTGTTGTACACCTGCAGGTGGCCGGTGCAGTGCAGCACCTTCCAGCTGGCCGACTTGAGGTTGACGGTGCGTCCTCTGTTGGTCACCGTGCATTTCATCCTCATGAAGAAGTCTCGCTCGGTGCTCAGGTCTTTGCCTTTTTTACCGAAGCCGCTGCCTGGAACACATAAAGAGGAAAGGGGCATTATTATTATTAAACCGACATTATTGCTGCAGTACCAATGAACAGGTGTGTTATAGTTTGCCATAAAGACCTCAAATTCATCGGTTTTGCACTCATTGTCTTCTGCAACTTTTAAAAAGTTGTCCTCAGCGCGACTTTTTTTATTCTTTAGAAGTTAGATGCAACAGTTGAAGTGAGATAATTGCTGTTTGTGGCTATATAAATGTATATATTATCATTACTAATTGGATTATATTGATTTATTCACACACACGCACACACACACGTGAAATCGGGCCGAGCGGTTACATCACGAGGTCAGAGTTCAGCTGTCACAGAGCAAAGTGGTGAAGTGTGTCTTTATCTTGAGACGCTTACACAAAAGAAGCGATTGGAAATAAACTTCTCTGATGATCATGTGTGTGTGTGTGTGTGTGTTCTAAGGGTGTGTGTTGGTGTGTGGTTTTGTGTGTGTTGAAGGGAGAGGGACTATAAAACATACAGTGTTATTCCACTTGTGTGTTTTGTGGCCGCTGCTGATAAGAGTTATTATCCGCAGCGCTGTGAGTGTGAGTGTGTGCGTGCGTCCGTGTGTGTGTGTGTGTGTGTGTGTGTGTGTGTGTGTATGATATAAACGTTAGTTGGTTACACTCTGATTCATTTCCAGTGTTACACACTTGGATTTCTGAACCTTCTTACTTACTTTTCTCTCCCTTTGTATCTCGTGTGTGACTTTCCACTGCGGACCCTGTAACACACCATGTTCTCTATCTGCTGCAGATAATGCCCCCACACACGCACACACACACACACACACACACACACACACACACACACACACACACACACACACACACACACACACACACACACCTCCTCTCCTGTATCTCTCTTTATGTTCCCTATATGGTCGGTTGTTGCGTTGGTTCCAGACACTTCATGACAGATAATATTACATGACACCGTCATAACTTCTAATACATTTTAAAGTGTATTTTAAGGCCTTACACAATTTATAAAGTCAACATTTTGCACGATAGGACACTTTAAAAGTTATTTCTGCCATACTTTAGTAGATACAGTGGTCTCAAGAGAGTTGTGGTTCATGTCACCTGGTGTGATAAAGAATGAATGTTCCCCAAAGCAAAATGAATAAATAATAATAACAATACACTGTTTGTGTCCACAAACAAATGGCAAAATGTGTTTAAAACCACCAACGACTGCATTTTACCATTAAAATGATAATGAGGTGTGTGTGTGTGTGTGTGTGGGTGCGTGTGTGTGTGTGTGTGTGTGTGTGTGTGCTGACCAGATGTCTTCAGGCAGAGGTTTTCTCGGATCTCCTCGTGGTCACATGGATGGGTGAAGTCAAAGATGCTGTGACCAGTGAGGTCCACCTGCAAAAATAATAATACACATGTTTTTAATGCAAATACATTTTATGTTTAGTCTTTTCTCATTTTTATTTTCGTGGCTGGTCTCAAACCTACGGTAAGCAGTGAAGAAGAAGAAGAAGAAGAAGAAGAAGAAGAAGAAGAAGAAGAAGAAGAATGTGATCAGAGAGAGAGAGACATTGCTCATTAATCATTAATACACGCTGTTCTGTGTACACGTTGTGTTGTATACACGCTGTTCTGTGTACACGCTGTTCTGTGTACACGTTGTGTTGTGTACACGCTGTGTTGTGTACACGTTGTGTTGTGTACACGCTGTGCCACAGAACCAACACCACCCACTTGTGTGCATTATTGATTATTGGAAAGGTGAGCGACGTGCTGCCGTAACGGTGCTGCTGTACCTGCGTGAGCCCCATGAATTTGCTGATGTTCTCGGACAGGAATATCATGTCGCCGTCGGATGTTACCATGGTGATGAAGCCCTCCATTGACTTCAGGTACAGACTGTCCATCTGCCCGTCATCGTCATCGTCACCCTCGCCCTCGCCCTCACCGCCGCAGCCTGGAGGGAGAGACAGAGAACAAGGTGGGTTGCGCTCATAAATGTGTGTGTGTGTGGGTGTGCGTGTGTGCACACACTCATCAAGCTTGCATTGGCTCAGGGCCAAAGCAAACCAGCGCAGCTTCTTCCTGCGTTTCAGGCCACTCCTGATCTCCCCCCCCCCCCCCCCCCCCCCCCCCCACACCCGGACAAATTACACAAGCATTCAAAACAGCTTTTTACGACATAAACTGTGCACGTTATGGAATTATGCTCAAATATGTGCAGCGAGCGACGGTATCCAAACATTTACGCACAGAGACTCCAGTGTGTCAACAACGTCTCGTAGCAGAGCTAATTAATACGAACTGGCTGCCCGCTCAATAGGGAGTGCGTGTGTGCGTGTGTGTGTGTGTGTGTGTGTGTGTGTGTGTGTGTGGACGGTGGCTGAACAAAGCCCAGTAGCCAATGGGGGCGGAGGTGCTTGCGATTCCTCCAGTGTGCTTCCCTGAGATAAGAGAGGCCCGTTCTCAAGGCTCCCGGCGAGAGCCCGGGGCTCGAGTTTGGACCCGGGCCCAGATATGGGGGAACCGAGAGCTCTCCCCAGTCCAAAGACCGCCGGCACCCTTTGGCCTAAATAGTTAGCTGCGATTACCAGTCATTTGGACCGAGTTGCACTCTTTCTTCCCTCTGTTGTTCTTTGATTGCATAACCGCCCTTGTTTCAAAATAAAAGGCCGCAGAGAGAGAGAGAAAAAGGGACAGCTGCTGTTCAGATAATCACTTCCTCTGTATTATTTTTGACATTTGTTCTGCGGCGCTGGACAGAACGAAAGCGACGGGACGGCGGAGGTCATGTGAGACTCTCGCAGCATGTGACCCGGACGGCAGAACGCGAGCTCGCCGGTTCGCGGTGGGGATTCTTTTTTTTCTTTTTCTTCCCATTTTTAAGTCCGTTTTTTTTTACGATTTCAATGTCGCCAAATAACATTATGAAAGCAGAGGGTTACAAAGGTGTTTCCCTACACGTGTGTGTGTGTGTGATGCGTGTGTTCTCTCGTGTGCACGTTCACGTATTTGTGTGCGTGGGAGAGCGGGTGCGCGTTTGGCGCCGGGTGTTATGGCTAAGCGTGGGGTTTGATGCCAGCATCGGCTGAACGATGGGCGGAGCTCCGTGTTTCCTCTCCAATCTCTCCTTCCATCGCGGGGCAATCAGATGGGCCTGATAACGCTGCATCTTCCTCCTCCTCCTCCTTCTCCTCCTCATCCTCATTCCCCCTTCTCCATCATCCCACACTGCTTTCCTACTCTCGTTACCTTAACTCCTACGCCTTCTTCTTACTCTTCTCTTCTGTCCCTTTCCTTTGCGGGAGCGTGAACTGTGAGATTTTGAATTTAAAGGGCGACTTCACCCAAATTCAAGAAAACTGTTTCCTGCTCACAGCTTTGTTGATTATTCTAAGTACGTTTTTTTAAATGCTTTGAGCATCTTTAAAGTTTCCTTTACCTTTACTGAAGTTTCAGGGTCTCAAAATCTTAGACCATAAATAGATAACATGTTTGTGGTTTTGTGTAATTTGGGACACATAACTTTGTACTGTTAATGTGGAAAATGTAAATGTTACGCAAACTTCTCTGCTTTTTTAAATATTTACAGCAAATATACACACACACACACACACACACATATACATACTGTTTATGTTTATATTAAGTATGTTGTATAGTGTACATTATTTAGCCTAATCAGGGGATTCATGAATGTGTGTACATGACTCACTAAACTTTACATCTTCTCACATTTGTGATTTTTACTGTCATTCTGATTTTTTCTTTCTTTCTCTTTTTGCCTGTACCTATTTTATTTCTTTTAACTGTGACGCACTTTGAGCTGCACTTAGCGTACGAACAAAGGTACTTTATCAATAAAGATTGAATGATTGGTTTTCTGACACACTGCAAATCAAACTGAACAGGAAGCGGCGGTCGTACGCATCGGTTTCCACAACCTGCGGAGCGGTTTGGAGGAAGCCGATAACTGGGCCATCACATCGTTACGTAACGAGGTAATAATAGCAAAATAAAATGGCAGTTGGCCATGTAGAGATTCACAGATACGGTTGAGCTCTCATTATTAATCAAATGACTTTCCTGTTCCACTGGCAGCTTGTTATTACAACGGCTTGTTCAATTGTTTATTATCGTTTAATGTCACAGACGCTGGTTTTAAATCACATTTCACTGTCTTGTATTTATATATGTATTTATATATATATATATACATGTATAAATATATATATATGTATACATATATATGTATGTTTAGATACAGTATGTATACGTATATATACATATATATACATTTACATATATATATACATATATATTTAAATACATATATTCACATACATATTTACATATATAGACATATATATTTACATATATATAAGTATACATATATACACATATATATACATATTTGTATTTATATATATACACATATATATTTGTATATATATATATGTATCGATATATATATATGTATACATACTGTATGTGTATGTTTAGATATATATACGTATATATATATTTACATATATATACATAGATATTTACATAAATATATTTACATATATACACATATATATTTACGTATATATATATATATATATATATATACAGTATATACACATATATATATATATACATATGTATATATACACATATACACCCACACATATATATATATACACACTCCACAGACTCAGATTGTCTCCGTGTGATGAAAAAAAGTGGTTATTGCAAAGCAGATTGATTAAAGCCGGTTCAACTCTATGCAGATGACATCACGTCAGGTTTGAGTCAATGAGTCTCGTGTTGTTCAGAAGAGGCTGAAGAGGCCTCACTCCGCCGACTCCTCTCCCGAGTAAACACAACACACAAACTGTTTGGCCACGCTGGAGACAAACACACAAACAGTTCGTGTTCGGTCGCCGTACTCTGATCTCGTTTCTTTTTTTTTTTCCCCACTGAGACGCCGACGCAGCGGAGGAATTCCAGAACAATAGGCCCGCTTCTTTATCGAGCTTCCTCAGCCTCCCGATTTTAAATTAGACGAGAGGAAGGAGAAGAAGTGCAGAGAAAAGGGTCCGAGTACACAAGACTGAAGTTTGTGTGTGTGTGTGTGTGTCTGTGTTCGTACCTGTGGCGAGCACCTTGCGTGTGCGCAGGAAGCTGATGGCCAGCCTCATGATGGAGGCCTTGTCCAGGTGGGCGGTGACGCTGTGGGGCAACGGCAGCTGGTGGGCGAGCTCGTAGAAGACCTCCGTCTCTTTGCTGCGTCTGGAGCGCGCCGCGTCGCGAGACTTCTCCTTACGCCGGTCAGAGCTGCTCCTGCACGGGAGGGGGGTTAAAACAAAACGCCTTCAGTTTGTTTTGCGACGCTAATAACAACAACAACAACATCGCCGCGTTCATTTTTACCAATTATGAATCTAACATTCGTACCGCTTTGACGACTAAAAACGGAGCTTCTCTGCAAAAAGAAATCACCAGTTTACTTCTGGTGTTCACCAGAGTAAAGGTTCTTGGAAAATAAGTAGGTTAGCATGAAAAAAAAGAGTTAAAACTAAATAAGCTTTTCAGAATAAATACAATAAAGCGGCACTTTGGCAACACATTTGACACACGAGTACCCGTGTGTGTGAGTACCCGAAGCCCAGGTATCGGTTTCGGGAGGGAAGATGTTGGATGGGTGCGTTCCCATTGTTTAGCTGAAAAACATTGTCCTTGGCTTAATTAATGAGTTATTTGCAAAAAAATATGACATTTTACTCTGAAAAGGTCAAAAAGGACGAAAGTTTGAGGCCCGACTCATAACAGAAAACCACTTTTAACTTGTTGATCGCACAAAATAAGCAATTTGAAAACCGCTTTTTTCATTTTACGTGAAAAGAAATGTGAATCAATTATTCTAAATGGACAAATAGACTGGGAACCTAGAACCAGCTGGTCTCATGTGACCCATCAAAAACCAGAATCCACTTCCAGATCCACTCCAGCCCTGTAGAGAGCATCTGATGGAGGGGGGGGGGGTTGTTTGTGGGACCGCCATCCAGGGTTCAACAGAGTCCACCACCTACAGCACCTGTTTAGACTGGCCTTTGTTTAGCTTCCCCCCACCCTACACACACACACACACACACACATCGTTTTCTCTTATTGTGACGCAGTCCGTGACGTTCCGACAGAAAGGTGCCGTGTAAATAAACTTTATTCCCACATTCGTCTTCGGTTCTGCAGCCGTCGCTCAGTGCAGACACAACAGAACCGGGTTCAAGACGTGTGGAAGAAACAGCAACTAGCAGGTCGTTCAACTCCTCCTTCAAGAGTCTTTAGTTTTCTCTTTTAGGGGCGTTTGATGACGTTGCATGAAGTATTATTATTATCGCTCTGATCAGCTTTCTGCTGTTTTTATGCCATTTCTTTCTCTATACAAGACTATTAGGTTAGAATAGAAATAAAAGAAGAAAGAAAATGGTGAGAGAAAACAAAAAAGAGTCGTTATATTTAAGGATTAAGTGAGTGTAATGTTGTAATATTGGAAAAAAATCCATAGCAATAGGATTAGAAAAATGTGTAGTTATGCGTTAATAACAATAACCCTTCATTTGGCCGATATACTTTTTGAAGGACACACACACACACACACACACTCCTGGATTCCTCCTCGGCCGTTGAGCTACACATCTTTGGCTACATGAAGGTAAACAAACAAACAAAGTCAGAGTTCAAACAAACCACAACACTCGAGTTTCTGTCAAACCTCACTGAACACGTAACCAAAAAACAAAGAATGTTGTTACTTAAAATATCCCCCCCCCCCCTCCCCCCCACACACACACGCACACACACACACACACACACACACACACACACACACACACACACACACACACACACACACACACACTTTCCCCTCAAAGAAAAGCCTACAAACAAATCAAACACGGTAAAGTTGAAGCAGGTTCCCTTCAGGTCGCGACCTCGGATTTCCCTCGGCAGAAAAAGAAACCAAAAAAAGAGGTGCAGAAGCGGAGATAACGTTCTCCGTTCCGCTCCGGTTCCCCGGTGCTTTTAGAACCCGCGATAACAGCGACCTGAGCGCGGGCCATGCGGGCCGCCGGCTATTTCCATCGTCCTGCACGTCTTGTCGGGTTCAGATGTTCATAACCAGGAGGTGGTGTTTACATTGTTACTTTATACTTCCACTGCATACATGTAAGGGGAAATACATTGTAATTAATATTATTAATATTTCAGGGGAAATACGTTGTAATTAATATTATTAATATTTCAGAGGAAATACATTGTAATTAATATTATTAATATTTCAGGGGAAATACATTGTAATATTATTAATATTTCAGGGAAAATAATTTTTTATAATATTATTAATATTTCAGGGAAAATACATTGTAAT